>NC_079371.1:11602500-11902500 GCF_021018895.1 Seriola aureovittata | reverse complement strand
CAGTGGCCCGTGTGTGCTGTTTGCATCGGGGCTGGATGTACGAGGGCAGGTTAAGCAGTAATAACTGCAGAGGACTGTACCTGGCATGCACGCATTAGGCCTGCTGTTAAAGTATCAGCTCACATAATCAAGCCTGACTGTGCTGACAAGTTCACACCACGAACCCTGTTGACCTCTTGCCTCCTCTCTGCATAGCATATCACATACTGTAGAAACCATTTAAATGTTTTTTTTTTTTTAACCAAAAATGGGTCAAGCAGCATTGCACTGAAGTTAAACAGGATGAATCGTAATAAATAAAATTTAATTTGTTAATGTTTATTGTCACTTCATATAAAACACTAGTAATCCAGCCTATGCCTAGGTTATGGGAAGCTTTCATATTTGCTACATATATAGGCTGGGAGTGTCTGCATTTAGCTTTCCTTTTTTCCCTTTAAAAAAAAAAAAAAAAAAAAGTATTTCCCATGGCATTGACCAGTTTTGGCATTGCGGCATTGTTCTTGACCAATTCAATTTCAAAAGGCATCATTTTGTTTTCATGTGTTCCTTTCCAAATGCTTGCTTTTACCCACATTGTACCCATAACTCCTAGGATTAAGAGGAATGAGGCAGGAGGCATAGTAATGATCAGAGATTACAGATGCTTATGACCTTATTATTGCAAACCATCAATGCCCGTTGGAAGTTATTAAAATATACATTAGTCTACCTGTCACTTATTATTAGTATTTTCCTCAGTGATAATTTAGCAGACACATTTGGCACAACAGCAAGAAAAGAAGGTGATCAAAAGCAACTACAGCACTGTTTGCAACACACTGAGGAACTAGGCAGCTAGAATGAGTGAGGCTGTGGCCAACCTGGCTGAAAAGACAAATAGAAGAGCATAAAATTAAAATTCACATTAAACTGCAGTACAAGCTGAACATCTAAAATAAATGCACAAAAGGAAACATGATTAGGTCGCATTTTTTCCAATAATATAAAGTCTGTCATTATATTTCACCCTATGTACTTAGAAAACAACATATAAATTGGGCTCTCATTCATCTGAGAACTGTGTCTATTACCTGTAACCCCCCCCCCCTACACACACACACACACACACACACAATCCCTCCATCACCTCACTGCTGTGTCACCCCATCCCGCCCCTCTCCATAGTCTTCTGGGATTCTCTCATCTTCAAGCTTCACTGACTTGTCCTCATGTTTTGCATGCATCTGCTTGATCTGCACACATCCATCAGGTGACACCACTCCATATGACTGCTGCCCAAACAGGAAATGTTTTTTTCTCTAATTGTGTGTGTGTGCCTGTGTAGATTGCATCTGACTGCTTTGTGTGCGCACACAATGCATGTTCACATGCAATCGATGTGTGTGGAGCAACAGTGACAGCAGCTACATGAGGGTGTAGATCCCAGGGTGCACTGGGAGTGCTTGAGGAAATGTAAGCAGCTTAAGCAGTCCATGATGTTGTCATCTCTTCTCAGCTGAGCTCCCAAAATAACAGGCCCTCTGGGTACAGACTGGCAGAGCTGAGCAGGGGACAGTCAACAGACAGACCCAGAACAACCCGGCCCAGATTAGACCAGATCAGACTAGCCCAGTTACTCAGTCCACTTAAGCTCAAACTGGTCAATTTAACCTTGCAATGCAGAAGTTGTTGACTGTGCCTTTATATGGTTTGACAATTCTCATCCTCTCTAGCCAGAAACTTGCACTGCTCAGCCCATTTTTATAAAGGCTTGAATGCAGCAGGCAATTTCCCATGAAGCCTTGCTTTTTGCCATATCATAGGCTCACGTGTTGGGCTGTTGACTTTAATGAGCACGCTCTCTGTCTGGGCCTAGTGTGGCTGCTGAGGTGGTCGTATTGCTGGCGGCAGGGGAGATAGGATTAACGTGTCTCTCTCTCACACACACACAAACACACCAACAAGACCCCATTAAGTGACTAAGTGTGTCGGAGAGGGAGGTCCTTACACTTCTACTGAGACAGCAGACAGAGAAAAGTGTTTAAGTCTCCTCCCTGCCCCCCTTTCTCCCATCTAGGTCATAATGTAGGCTATAGGCTAGCCTATGTATATTCTAAGTATGGTAACACACAGCGTGTTGTCTGTAAATGAAGGATTGGCATGAAGTGGCCCATTCTCACAGTGAGTGTCACCAGCTTTGAGATATAGCACATGTAGAGTATGATCGGTTGTGTTTGATGTCATGCGGAGTTGAGGATGTATATGACGATGTATGGCGTGTTATTTTTTTATTTATTTTTTTAGCATCTTTGTCGCCTCTGATGCAGCGCTGGAGGAGTGTGTGGATGAGCTCATTTTCACCTGTAAATGTTTCGCTGAATTATTCATCAATGAGAGCTTAGACTGGATGAAGCTGACACCAAGCTATTTCTGTAAAGTCACATTTGAATATCACAAAGAAACAATACCTCTCTAAAAGATATTGCCATATTCTTTTGTTTTTAAATTTTGTCTTTTGTTCTCTATTTGACAAATTTAAAACGCACAACATGTAAGCAGGACAACAAATTAATTCAAGGGTTCTTAAAAGTAGGCTGTTATTAATATGGCTATATTTTCTGTTAGTCAATCCAGTTTTTGGTCTTCAGAGCTAACCTGCACACGTCTCTCTCATCTCTGCAACAGATGAAGAAAAATACACTTTCTTGAAAAAGAGATCTAAATAAAAATAAAGTGAGATCCAGGAATTACATAGATACATATTGAGTGTGTGATCATGGATGTAGTTGAGGACTAGAGGCACAATCATCTCCTTCTTCTTGCTATTTCTGTGTCTATCATGTTGATTGACATACTGAATAGCGGTGGAGCAAATAGGCAAGACAAAGCAGAATTCCAGCTGTACATCAAACTTGGGTGGCTGTCATCCACAAAGTCATTGGTTGCGATGGCTGTCTTACTGACAGGCTTAAGAAAGATGTTGTATATCTTGTCAAAACAATTTTACTTTCCTTTTTAAATGAAAAATAGTCACAATAAATGTAACAGAAATATTTTATAAGTGATTTTTAAGAGTGCTCAGCAGCACAGCGGTGAAACCTCTCGTCCACTGTGGTAGAGGTTAAATTCACAGCATAGTAGTTTTCTGGCTTTGCCAGACACCTTCTCAAACACAGTTGGCAGTGTTTTCAGATGGGAACCCATCGAGGAATCAAATGTGTGTCCATATGTATCAGAGGAGACACTTGGCAGTCTACACCTCACCCTGGTCTAACAGTGGGATTTAACAGTTAACAAGGACACTGCAGTGCAAGGGGAATTAGTCATCCAAAACTGGGACAAAAAGGGAAAGGCAAGGAAATTACAAACATTTTAATAAAAAAAAAACTTTTGACTCCATTTTTACAGTATACTTTGTCTTTTCTGGTCTCTATACATTAACCCTTTCCCAAGGTCAGAAGCCAAATTGCAGTAATCTTATCAGCTCACACAGTCCCTCTGGCCCGTCAGCTCTTTTGGTGCCACAAGTTAAAGTCCACAATCCATTTTAGTCATCAAACCCAAGGTGGTGCTCAGTTTTCTCTACTGAAGCACCAGAATTATTTAAGGCATTGATTGGTCATTCAGCTGTCATCATGCTCTCAGCCTTGGAGTGCCATGTTCATGGTTTTGATCCTACAGAGTGTCATTACACCTGTTTATGGCACAGGTCAGGGGGCAGGGCACTGAGCTGGCCAGAAGGCATGCACTGAGGATGAGGAAAATGATGATGGATGGAGTGATGTGGTGCTGATTGCTTCAGAAGTATCGCCTCATCCTTTCGTTATGCTGCTTTCTTTTTGAGGGTGACCCCTGAGGTGCTGGGGTGTGACAGGTGGAGGGATTAAGAAGTGGGTTCTACAACTTGGCAGAGAAGGAAGTAGGTTGTTGGGGTTGCATCGCCTCACTGTGCCGTACTTAGTCCTCTTTTACAGCTAAAGGTCATTTATTTGTGAGAGTTATGACCTTTTTGAGTCTTTTAAAATAACAGGCTCTTCAAATAGTTATTGGTGCAGTAGATAGAACAACGGTATTTTTAGGTGAATATGAATACGTATTTAGGTGTGATTTGCATAAACCAAAAGAGTGCTTTTTCTTTAAGCCAGTAATCTGCTTATGTGTCTTTTTCAGTCTGCCGCTATCTCTCTGTCTGTGTCTTCTATGGGTCTCCTTCTCTTTGTTTCCATCTACATGCGTCTGCTTTTTCCTTCGTAGAGTGGTGCAATCCTGAAAGACACCTTCCACCATCTCTTGCTGCTTTACCCACAATCCCCTGTGGATAGCTAAACTGTAGGCCAGCAGCAGCAGCAGCAGCAAAGGTCATGGAAAACCACTGCTACTTGCTTAGTTTTCCTAACCTACATTATTAAACCTTGCTGTTAAGCTGACCCTGCTATGTGGTACATGCTATATAAAAGAACAATCCACTTTACCTCCATTTCCTTCATTTCACTCTAATGCTTTTCTTGTGAAATGCACAGTGATTGACACTGCAAACTAGATAGAATGTGGAGCACACAAAAAGCTCACCATGTAGAATGGCTACTTGACCCTAATGGCTTTTTGACATACCCTGGTAATCAGAGTTATAGAAAAGTTCAGTTAAGGGAATTGCACTGGACCAGAGGTGCTTTATGCACTGAACTACAGTCCCTTTGGGTTTTATGGCCTCAAGCCATAATGGAGTGTTTGTGCTTAGGTCATGTGAAGGACAAAGGCTAATCCAGTCTGTATTAGATTTAAACATGATAGAGTGTGGAGAAAGCAGCAGTTGTAAAGTCTGTGAACATGACGTGTACAGTTGTAAGCTCCTCCATATGTCGCCAGTGGTAGCATGCTCATGTTTGCTGGCCAAGGTCTACTGCTCTGACATTAATAATGGCTCTGATGTAAAGCCTCCACATAGGGAGCAGCAGAAAACACAACATCCTTCAAACAACATTATGGACCCATGATCCCAGATAGCCTGCAGACACCTGCAATGTGAAAGTGGGACACCTGGCCTTTTCTGTAGACTTCATCATTTAGTTTTAGAATCACATACATCATTTGGAACATTGGTGGGCGGTAGGTGTTTTCAAGTAATTGTTTGGTCTATGGAACATAAAAAAAAAAAAAAAAAAATCATCATGTCTAAAGTGCGGGCAAGAGTCCAAACTTCAAAATATTTAATTTACTGTAATGTAAGATCAAGAAATTTTTTTTATTTAAACTGCCACTTTTAAAATTTTCGAAATACAACTAAAAAACAAATTTGCCCACGCAACCAAAAACAGTTTTTGTACTTCAATTTTCTCTTAATATAGACGACCAGTCAATGACTTTGAATACTGAGGTAAAGAAGAACCTCATACAGCATAATAAATAATCTAAATATTTAATTTAATAAAAAGACCATGAGGGTTGTTTTTGAAGCCCTTACAGAAAAGACCCATGGAATTTGGGAGTGATTGACCTAGAGGTGATATTGACTTTGATCTGCATAATGTTCTGTGTCACGATGAGGTCAAATTCTGGCTGTAATTACAAGAAATGCTGCTATCGATCATCACATGTGATGTGAGTCACGCTGCACGATTTCAAATGCTGGACTCCTAATATGTTCGCATGCTGTAATATTATGAAGCACTGAGGACATTGGGTTTATTCTTAGTATCTCTTCATCTCAGTTGAGTAGGACATCTGGCCCTGTAGCAATACAACCATAATAACATGACGAAATGGATGCTGTATCAAGAATATCTCTCTTAATGTCATTTTCACTGGTCTAGTGCAGCAGTGTGGCATTTGTTTCTTTTGTTAAAACAAAAGAGGAGGAGGAGTTCTGTTAGTACAAACTGACCTGTGAAACTGACGAGCAGGTTTAAATTTTGCTGCACAGATACATTTTATCAGCGCAGTAATTCTCAGTTGGCTGTTATCGAGAAAGTATATGAACTGTAGGCCTATGCATACTTAGTAACATTTTTAAGAAAAGCAACAGTAAAATTCCCAATCTATTGCACCTAATATACAGCCCAAATGCACTTTGCAGTGATTGAGTCAAAGCCAGCCTTGCTTGCTGCACATGGCCCTTTGCGGCACATATATGGCCATCAAATATTTAACATACCATAGTGTGGCTGACAGGCGGAGTGGTACACAAGCATGTCTTTTATTTCAGGAGTCTGGCTTAGGACAGTGCAAAATTCAAGTTAGCAGTAAAGATAAAAATGTACACACTTTTCTAGCGCTGACGGGATATACATCCTCACATGCATGCTAATTCAGTCTTTGATTTGAATGATGGGTGGCTGTGTTTTGATGAGAATCAGCTCTGACACAAAACGGCAGGTGAAGCCCACTCACAATCTACTCCACAATGTAGGCATGAGAGCAGATAACTATGATGTAGCAATTAATGCTTAATTGTTACAACTATTCCTCATTAAACAAATATCGACCGCACTAATAGCCCACGTCCCATGGGAAAAAACGCCTCATTTGATAGATTTCTGTCACACTGCAAAGTCGCTACTCCAGCCATTCTATCTGGTTTCTCCTTTTAAGCCGTGGATGTTGTCATGGTGATTATCTGCAACGCTGTGGAGCAGTTTAGTGTTTTTTGTGGCCTTGGCTTCTGCTCATCAGAGGTGGCTGTTCAAATACACACACAAACACCCAACACAGCTGTGGGACCATTAATGAGGGAAGAACACAATAATCTTGCTACGCAGATGGAAAAAGGCGCAAGTGCTGGCTAGGTATTCGAATCAGTTCAGCCACCCCATTCATCCACCAGCAATCAATGAGTGAATAAATGAATTAAATCAATGAGGTTTTATATATATATATATATATATATATATATATATATTTAAAAAAAAAAAAACATGAAGCTGGAGCTAAAACCTGAGACAGATCCGGTCTGGCTCTCCAGCTGCTCCCCTGCAGGCCTCACAGTGCAGACTGTTCTGGAAGACTGCGGGGTAACAAGCGGTTTTCAGTTACAAACCATTTTCACACGGGGATCATCGACAACTGGTGCTCTCCTTCACCTCCCACTGTCCCCTGTCACCTCCCTCTAATATGATATCAATAAATATTGCAGCTATTGGCTTCTGTCGTTTTCCTCGTGTTAAGGATTAAATTTGTTGCTGTGTTAAGGATAGCTGCTGGGACCACGTGAACCCCTGCCGATTTAGTTTTATCCTTCTGTCATTTTATCACCAACTTTTCTCCAGTGGTTTGGGCCAGGGTTTAAGCAAATTTTCTACATCTTCTTAGGGATCAGTCCAAAAGTGGTACGCTTGATTTACTTGATAGCTGTGGAACTGACCCAAGTCTGTTGAAACTGAAAATTGTAGTGTTTTACATGGTTTTTAGACTCAATTGGTGCATTTGGCAATCAGATGCTCCAGAGGAATGAATACAGATTTAGGCCTATTTTAAATGGATTTATAGTTGTGAGTTAAGGGATTAAGGTACAGCTATGGAGCCTACTGTATGCATATAGCTGCCATCGCTACGTTGCAGCTAACATGCACCTCCTCAAAAACATAACTATACATTGCTACAGCAGATACGGTGATTCTGCATGCAGACCGCAAGAATGATGATTGCGCAGCTTGAGCTGCATCTGTTTTCTTCTACAAGTTTCTGAGTTTCCCAGTAAAGGTTGTTGATAGTGAAGACAGCTCTTTATCACTGTGAATGACGGAACGTAAACACAGCAATTGCATAGCAGATGCTGGATTATAAATCAAACCTTATGTAACTGGTATCTATGGCGGGAGTGGTGTTATTCCCTTGAGTCAAGTATCCAGTAAATCCAACTTTAGATACTTAATTGATGAGCTTTGTCATAGAGACTACTATTAGTGTTTGAAGTTTGTAAACAGTTACAAGAACCTGTAATCTGGCACTGTGTGAACTGTTATATAATGCTATTTTCAGACACCGTTTGTCTCATCTGCTGGGAATGTGTGGATGCAAGTAATCTCTGGAGAAATGTTGTCAATAAAACGAACAGCACCCTGTTTAGTCACCTGTTGGTATTACAAGTGCTCGTAAATACCGGGAAGGGTGTAGATTTCCATTTACCACTTGTTGTGTGTGTGTGTGTGTGTGTGTGTGTGTGTGTTGTTGGGTGTCAGCGTATGGCGAGCGTGGGTGGTTTGATAACGCTGAGTAAAGCAGCTGTCTTAAGCAGTTCCTGTGTAATTGTAATCCCTCTGATCAGGCTCTCTGTAAACACCAGATAGTAAACCTAGCCTGGAGCTTGACTCAGCGTTGGACACACACGCGCGCTGTTTCTCTCTTTTTCTCACTTCTCTTTCTTTTTCACATACAATTATTTGCATGCCAGTACACCTGGACTTACACGTTTGCGCACACGCACACACACGCCACCTGATCCTCTGTGGAGCTCTTGTGTGAATTGTCCTTAAAATCACAGGGTATAATGCTTGAATAAAACACAAGTAGCCACTTACAGCACTTGTGTTTTTGATTGGTCACCATCTGCAGGGCTTAACATGACGACCCCCTCATTCATCTCAAATTTGCGCAGATGGTGCCCCCTTGCCCTATTTATGCTTATGACTGAGTGCGATTCTTGTAAAACCCTCACACGGGATCAAAGTGAGGGAGGGAGAACTCTACTCTATGTATCATTTTTAAATCCGTCAAGTGCAGTGCCTGCGTACGGATGGAATGAACTCTTTTTGCTGCATCGCTCTCGGATGTCAGTTTTTATCATGGGTGGTGCCAGAAGCTTCTGCTCAGATACCCTTTCTCTTCTTCCTCCCTCCCTCACTCACTCTCTCTCGATGTGTAGCACTGAGTGGCGGGAGGAAATGTGAGTTAAACTTGCTTTGCCTCTGTAAGGCATTTATAAAAGATACTCAGCTACACGTCTGTATGGCCCGACTGCATAATTCATGTCTTGGTGTAGAGCTAAATCCTACACTCCCCCGTCTCTCCCTCTGCTGTACTCCTCAACTGTGTAATGGGTTCTGTGTAGTCATAAAACGCTGTTAGCATCAACTAATGCCCAGCCTACCCCCTCCACACACACACACACACACACACACACACACACACACACACACACACAAAAACCTGGTACAGAGTCAGAACCAGAACTGCACTCAACTCAGAATTGCAGCTCTTTGTAGCCATCATTTATTTATCACACCGACCCTTGGTCCAAACATTTGTTTACTTTTAAGGTTTTAAGTTAAACATTCTGTATTTGATAAATTAGAGGGATGTGGTATGGATCATATTTTTTAGCATGCTCTCATCACATCCAGTGTTAAGTTCATTTTTTTTTACATTAAACTTTGTCATTTTCCCTGATTATCTATAGTTCCTTCTACAGTCTTACCTGCTTGAAAGCAGCTGGTGACACAGTTTTTTATGAAATTCTATATAGAAGGCTACAGAGTTCATCTGGCGTGATTTTCTCTGTGCCCTTCAAGAGGATTTTTAATTTATTCACCTGTTGTTCCACATTCATTCTAAGGGGACACATAATCAATTAACATCTAGAGCTATCAGCTGAAGGCAGACATACGTAAAGAAGCGCCCTGAAGCTGGTGGTGTATAGGCTTGTGTGCACATGTGTTTGGACAGCCTTTGCTGTGGTGAATTAGTGTTAAGTCTGATAGCGCCACTTGGGATAAGACCAGTGCAGTCTACATGTCTCACAGGGGGCTTGGGTGGAAAGGTAGGTCCAACACACACAAACACACACTTATTATCCAGAGAATATTACTCAAATACTGTGTACAGACAGACAAAACTTCATGTGCACACTCAGACTAAAAATACCCCACAAACTCACAGTCCATCCTTTGACATCAAATGCTTTATTTAGCAATTTACTGTTAAATTATCTTGGGGAATCAATGTATCTACTGATGTATGGAAACAAGTAACATTAATAAAAGAAAGATTGTTGTGATGTTTTAAACATCAAGTCACTGAATTCATAATATAGTTATCTCTCTGCATTCAACTGTCAATTCTTCAAACAAGATTTCAGTAGTATTCTGCGAGAACACCCAGCAGCACGAGTAGCTACAGTGTTAACTGTGAGCAGCAACAGGAAAGTATATGAAACAGCAGCCTGATGGTTGATGGATACGTTATGTTATCCTGTAGTTTTTTTTTTTTTTTTTTTTGGTGGCTTTCAGTGAATCTTTTACTCCAGTATCACAAATGGCAGTAATTCTTGTAACATGTAATCCTTGAAAATGTCAATCCATTTAGTTACGATGATTTCAAGCTACAGTATAGGTCACGACACAGTAAAATCTGGATTAGGGCTTTGTATGCACTGTGTATGTGCATCCACTTGCACACACGTACGTGTTCGTGCACAGTCTCCAGAAGCCCTGAGGCCCCTTGGGCAGATGGACTCCCCGGACAAGCCTGCCTACACACATTGCAATATGCACTGTGATATTTGTTACACAAGCATAGACACACTGCGCACGCGCACGCACACACAAAAAATTGTGTGAATCTGTTCTGCGCAAAAATAAAAAGCGAGATGACCAGAGATCATGACCTCACCGCAAACAGCAGAGCAGATACTGTGGTCATTGCTGTTGTGCTGTGATGTGGGCGTTACATGCTACAGCTCTGGTGTGATTTCTTCAAAGTGACAGATCTCACAGAACAGGTTGTTGTTTTCATGGTACGGGCAGATTGGAGGTTGTGTAGTATTTGGACAGGATGACAAAATTAGACAGTCACCTTTCCTATGGACATTTTCTGTTGGGCACTAAAAGATTCATGGATACAAAGCTCATAAAAAGGTCATGAGAGTTTGATAGACTGAGCAAAACATTTAGTTATAGACAAAAATCTGACTGAATAACCGACATTTCAATACAGAAGAGACAAACAGTGGACTATAGCTGATCCTGGTCTGTGTCTAACAATGTAGACCCGGCTTAGAGTCAACCCCCCATACACACACACACAAACACACACAGAACATGAAGAGGTAGCATGTGTTGTAGAAAACCAGCAGATAAGAGTGAGATTTTTCTGTGAAGCCGTGCAGCACCATGGTGGCCGACATGGCCTGTACTCAGTAACTCTGTCTCTCTTGATACATTCCCACCTGGGGTGGTACCGAGCGCTAGATCTCCCTTTGGGGGGCTGTATAGCATGAGGACAACTATTCTGGCATAATTATCACCGATGACTGCCACTGGCACCAGCCTTCGTTGTGCCTCTTAACCCCTTTTCTTCTGGTTGACTATTCAAGTATGTGGGTGTGTGGGAACGTGTGTCGAGCACATGATAGGTTAACAGCTGGGAATTGGCTGATGAGGTAGGAAACGTTCATGCTGGGGGAACAGCTGCGAGTGAACACAATCCGCCTGGAGTCAGACCACAGAGCTTGGAAAATGTTTTTTGAAAATGACAACGACAATTAATCGTTTATCGATTATTGTATGAGACAGGATGAGGATTCTCGATTGCATTACAAGTTGCTGACTGCTGCAGAAAGGGTCATTCCATAAACCTGCCAAAAAATAAATAAATCACTATATACAGTAATCTCTTTTTCAGCATGAATCTATTTCTACATCTTTCTGGGTCAGATTAACGGCATTTCTGGGTTGTTTTCAAGTCTTTGCTTCAAATCAGCCAATTTTCCATGTTACAGTAGATGTAATTTTATAAAATGTATGAAGGATTAGCATCTTCATATATAAAAGAATTGCAAAAGACGAGTGTTAGTGGAATTATAATAGAATTAGAGAAAACCATTGAATTACCAAATTACGGCACATGCAAGTTTGATCGGTGAGCTCCACCTATCACTAAAGTTCAGATGGACCACTGTGGTCTCAGAGCTGAGACAGGAAGACAGAACTTGGTGGTCTCCTGTTCTTTCTTGCTTTTCTTTTTTCCCTTCCAGTCTGTTGCTGTGGTTCCCATCACAAAGCGTAACAAATGCCTGGATGTTTTCCCAACCCGACACAAGCAAAACAACTAAGGGATGGATGTGTGTGTATGTGTGGATTTTGTCCCTCTTAAAATGCATCATCAGGAAACTGAGCCATCAAACACTAATCCCATATATTTGATGATTCAGATAGCGTTGGCGGTAGCTGTTCCTAAATCTCCTCTTTCTGAATGCCTGGATTTGAATCCTTTATGTAATCCTGCATCAAGGCCAAGCTAGTTGGGACTCTTGGGTCAATTGGAATTGACAGTGTGTTCATCACTTGTTAATATAGCAGAAGGGTTAGCCATAATACCAGCATAATCTTTTTCTCTGATAGTGTATTTTTTTTTATTCTATCCATTTTTGTGGTAGAGTAAGGGGCTCATGTTCGATCTTCTCACTCTTCTTCTCCGAGTTCTCTGTTCCCATGGTTTCCTTCAGCAATTTTTATCTGATTTTATTTGATCGTTGGACTGGTACAGGTAGGAACATGTTTACTTGTATAGATTAAGTCATTACACATGATTAAAACACAAAGCACGTGTAAAAAATCACAGGTTGTATGCAACTCGCCAGTGCCTGACCAACACCTCAACAGCTCATCTCCTCATAAATAAACTCTGTCTCAGCTGATTCGTAACATAACCCGCAATGTTTTAACACACCATATAATCCAAGAGGACATATGGAACAGTGCTTACTGTAACTCAGTCGCAACACAATCATTATTGTGATGGGACACAAAAATTAACTATTTAACAAAAACATATTTTCTGCCATCCAAACACATTGCACACATTAAAAATGCTGAGGGAACACTAGAAACAACTGGAAATCAATTTAACTCGATTATTATTGTGAGTGCTGTGCAGCTTGCCAAGCTTCATAAAGTCTGTGTCTATTAAATGCTATAGAGTTTATCATGTGTTTTATTGGTGGTTATTAGAGTTTCTCCAAGGGTTTAATTGTTCATTGAAATTCATCCTCATCTGGCAGCAAAGAACATCTTTACACAAGCAAACACACTTCACACTCTGTAGAAACTTACCAGAATTATAACCCATTTAGTAATTAATGAAAGTGTGTAGGAACCATAATTATGACTTAAAAGCTCAAAGCTCTATTTTAAAATGAAACTAAATCAACAACAATGTTTTTGAAAGTTCAAAAACATGAATACAAATGAATAAAGCACCCTTGAATTAGTCTAACCACGATCAGTTTAAAAAGAGTGTGCATCTTAATGTCATGGGAACTTAAAGAAATCCAAAGTGAAAGATTCAGATCAAACTGCGTTAAACAGCTGCACAACAAGTGGCAGCATGGCTGTTTTTATTGTCCACTTCAACTTTAAATCTGTCATTTCCCTCCTTCCTGCTGTTTCCGTAAAATATTGTTCATCATTAATGACAGTTTTCAAGACTCTGCAGTGTTTGCTGCAAACATTCAGTAAAATCTCTGCAGTGCTGAGACTCGCACTAAAGGCGTTTTAAGGTCACCCTCCTTTTCTCTGCTCCACCTATTACTCCTGTTCTTTAAAACTGTACACATGCCTTCACTCCTCCTCTTTCCTTCTCCACCCCCTCTCCCTCTGCTACCTTCCCTCTTCTAATGAACAGGAAGGGCTGTAAATGTGCATTAATAAACTGCAAGAGTGTGTGGTTTTGATGCCCATCTGGGATCCGATCTGGTTGGCAGAGGGCAGAGCAAGACGCTGCCCTCCATATCTGCTCTGCCAAAGACTGTGTTCTTGGCAGAGAAGCTTGGATCAAGGACTTTTTTTTCAGTAAAGTAATTAATAAAGAGGCTTGTCACAACTTGTGAAGGCTTAGTGGTGATATGATCATATGGTGCTCACAACCAATTGCATAACTATTCAAAACCTTGCACTGAATCTAGTGATTTCCTGTTTGGAATGGCTCTATCTTTTGTGTCACCATTGTTCTTTACGTCAATTTGAGCCCAAAGGTGTTTTGTCTGGAAGTAGAAGATGTAGAGAGAAATAGATGCAGATTTGCGTTTTAAACATAGTAAAAATCATTCAAGTTTTCAGTGTCTGGCAGCACTGAGGTGTTATGCTGCACTGAGCCAGAACCTGTCGACCCAACATTAACTTGCGACGATGGATGGGAGTGCAACGGGCTTGCGCACTTAGACAGCTGTGCACTGAGACATCATTGAGTGCACTGAGGGTTGTGACAGAACAGAAGGTTGGAGACAGTCACCGCTGCCCCTGCTAAATAGCTTGCTGAAAGCAAGTATACTGTTCCCATTATATAATGCTATTTATTCCAACAAGAACAAAGTACACATTTAATGTAGCATTCAGTGGGTTCAAATAGTTGATTTGAGAGTATTTAATGTCAAGTATGATGCTATTCCACAGCTTGTAAGGTGTCAACAGTTTGGTCTCTGGTCAGATCTCTGGAAATGGATCTCTGAAATGTAGCTGACAGTTATCCTGGGCTTCATGATCCCGCAGCTCGGACTCAGCGTCTCTCTCATGCTGAGATCGCTTCATGTTATGCAACACACTAAACTACAGCTTTCTGAGAGCTTTTTTTTTTTTTTTGTGTTGAGCATTTATGGCCACTCCTACCATGGGGCCAGTGAAGGACACATTTGTGACTTTTGCAAACTTTAAAGTGGTTTTTACATTACAGCTGTGCAGTTTTATGGAAAATGAAATGTCATGAGGTCGCAATTACATGACTTTGCAGAGGGCTTTCAATTTGAAGCGAAGGAAACAGGAAGTGGAGGCACGTCCATGCATCCATGCACATACCTGATCCGGTCATGTAACTTATTGTCAAGCCTAAATGAAACTTGCCGCTTGTTGCTCTGTGTTCTCTCTACCCGCCATTAGCACATAGTTTGTGAGGGAAGAAGCTTCACGCTACTAATACAGTGTACTTTTTGTATTCAAATAAATGTAATAATTTAAACTCCTTATTTATGCTCTTAAATTCTTCAACTTAGCAGTACAAGTGCTCTTTGCAAAAAAAAAAAAAAAAATTCTGACTAACCCAAAGTGATTAATATGTTTCACTCTTTATACCTTGGCTGAGAATTCAAATGGCGTAGACGTTTTTCACCATGAAGCAACAAATGTGCTGCTTGGAGCCAAGTACACAGTCACTCATCTGCTATAGACTGATATTTCACCTTCAAGAAAACAGAACGTGTCATTTGAAAAGCCAGTATTTGGCTCTCTTTCTTGTCGGCTTGTGGAACTTTTTTTTTTTTCCCCCACAGATATTTGGAGGTCAAACTTTATTCTAGATTCTTTGATCTCACATTCTGAATTGCTTAAGTTTTGATCATATGAAATAAGGAACAATGTATGAGGTAAACACCATTAACAGCCATTTCCATTGCAAATTCAAAGCTGCAATCGACTTTTGTTTCTAGTTGTGATAATAAAGACATAATGGGTAATATTCAATGTAATAAATTAGGTAAGGCATATTGTGTGTACTGTACATCTCTGCAGCACCAGTGCGTTTAGTTCACTAGTTCATGATAATTCTGTGGAGGAGGTAGCCGACACTGTGCTAATCGTCTTATGCATAAAGGAAGACAGATGTTTCCTGTTAAAATCCTTGACTGGAGATGAACTGCACATAAAACACACTATCAGCAGGTGTCAAACCCCAGGGAGATGGATGGGCAACACGTCCTTTCATCCTTGCAACCTTATTGTGTGAGGTTTTACAATTGACAGCAACTATAGAATCAACGTGAATAGAACACATAAGAATCATATGTGAATTTGAGGCGGATTTGACATATATCATAAGCTACTTGGTGTCACTTACTGCTCAGGCTTTGTTGATCCTATTACACTTGAACCTCTTCCCACTGTGTTTCAGTCTTTCAGATCTCACAGGCCTAATGATCGGCAGGCTGTAGTGTATGCTTTACAATCCTATTTGCTCTTGTCAGCTGTTAATTGCCGTGAAAGGGATCCTTAGCATTAATCCGCCTTAGCAGGAGTGTGTGTTTGATCCCTGTCTGTTGACACGATATCCATGAACCATTTGAATCCATGATAGGGATGGAGGTTGTAAACATGACCATATTTTATTGGGTCATTTGTGCGCTGCGTGCGTGCGTGTGAGCGTGAGCATGTCTTTACATGATCTTTTGCATAGTTTGTTGTCCTTTATCAGTAATTACAGTAAAAACAATTTCTATACACTTTTAAAACACGAGTGAAAAAACAGTTTGTCCTTCAACAGCAGCTATCCATGGACGCTCTGATTTGATTTAAAAGCGAACCTCACTTTGAATTTGACTATAAGATGCGTGTGTGCAATGTTTTTGTGTGTTGTGCTGAATGTGCTGTCACTCTGCCACTGAGATCCAAAGCAGTATATTGAAGTTACACTAAAAAAACTTTTGAAAAATAGTGTGTGTGTGTGTTTGTGTGTATGTTTGATAGAGAGAGCGAGTGAGCGAGTTTGGACCTAAATAGTCTCTTCATATTGATTTTTCTCAACTTGGCATATTTTCAAGCCAACTGATGCATTCCAGGGATTTAAACCTCCATTAGCTATAAAACTACTGGGTGTGAAAATAGTTTACAGGGTGAAAAGGTGAAGCAAGGATTGTTATATACATTTGTGTTCAGTAGTCAGTCTCCTTGAGTGGGACTTAAAGAACAAAGGAGGTGTCATTTCTAACACAACTGCATCATCCGAGTCAAGTCAAGAGAAATGTCGGTAAAAAACACAAACTTAAAGTATTCAGGAGGAGATATGACTACGACTGAAATGTCCTATACACAGTTGTAAATGTCAGATCCTCAAACTCTTCATATGTAATTGGCAAGACCAGACAGGCAAGATAGATTATAAATCACAACAGAGAGATGCACAGTTTTTAAGACAGGACTTGGACAGAGACTTTGTTCAAAAGCGTTCGTCTCTACAGAATATTAACAAGGTAGTTTACTATTTTGTAGTTTACTATTGTAGTTTACTATTGTGACACTTTGATATGGTGCTCTACCTCAAGTCCCAAATGTTTGGGAAGATAAATCTCAGCGATTGTGAGATTGTTGATGGGATAATAAAGAAAGTACTGTTCTGCTATGATTCTTTTATATCAGCTTTTCTGACTTTTTGCTAATCTTTTCTTGTTAGGTAGTTTAACCTCCTTTAACAGAGGAAATATGACTCTATTGTGGATATATGTAATCTGTGATAAGGTGTTCAAAGTAGATCTTACTGTATTTTAACAGTTCACAGGTCAAACAGGTAAAAAAAACAACAACAAAATCAATCACATCATTGTTTTACTGTTGAACAGTGTAAGAGGATTTAGCCTTTTGAAGATGCCCAATGGCCATTGTGTCTAGATGTGGCAGTGGATATTATAACACCATTTTGAGTGCTTAATGGACTATGTGTGCCCATGCAGTGTTTTTGACCCCTGCTCACAATTCGACAACTAAAAGTGGCCCTCTAACCCTTACTTCCTGAAAACTGAACCCATTTCAGTTCTACATTTCTACCCCACCCCCACCCCAACACCACACACAAACATGCTCATAAACAGATGGCATATAACATATATCTCCGACTCATCAAGTGGAAGTCACATCAGTGTGTGCGCGGACTGCTAACCCTGAGGCTAAGGAAGCTTTCAGAATGAGGCAAAATGGGCTCTCTACAAGGCCACTCATTGATGTCGGATCAATACTTTTTCATAGGAGCATTGTATATGTCTGTCATAGGGCCTTCACCAACAGTTTCATCACATTCATCTCTGCAGACATGAGGTATTGGCAGGCAGAAGAATTACTCTTGGCCCCCCCCCCACGCTCATTCCCATCTTCTGGACAGAGACACATACTCACAAACCACCCAATCAAACCTTTGATGATGGGGCTTATATATTGCGCTACATGTGAGGGTCTGTCAGAGAAGAAGTGACTCTACTCAATATGGCTGTGTGCTCCGTGCCCATAATTACCCCTCATCACAGAGCCTGCATGTGCCTCAAAAGGCGGCTCCATATGTCTGAATGTGTCACAGGCTCTGAAAAACACATCAAATCTGACTATAGGTTTAATCAGGATTTAAGTTAGCTACACTTTCTTTGCAATCATTTCTCATACGGTACACAACAAAAGTGAGTACACCCCTGTGCAAAATCACTGAAATAATAAATGATTCAAAATTGTACCATATTACGACAATTATTATTTTTAAGTTAAGTGTAGGACATTTGATCTCATGCATAATTAAAAAAAATAAAAAGTTAGATACACTACATTAAAAATACAGGCCTCAAAGTACAACCTTAAAGCACCAACAGTGGAGTCCACCTATGACCACAGCAACAAATTTGACTGCACTTGTGCTTTTTCCATTTAAGTCTAATTGCATGAACAAGGTTATAAAATAACCTGCGGACACCTCCGCTTCCTCAATTTTGTCAGAGTGATCTTGACCTTTGACCACCAAATTCTAATCAGTTCATCCTTGAGTTCAAGTGCATTTTTGTGCCAGATGTCATGAACCTCCCTTTGGGTGTTTTCTGATATATATCGCGTTCACAAGAACATGAGGGTAATCAGTTCATCTTTTAGTCCAAGTGAACATTTGTACCAAATTCCCTCAAGGCGTTACTGAGATATCAAATTCATGAGAATGCGATGTACATACAACCTGAAAGCATAATCCCTCTGGCCACGGCTGTCGGCGGCGTGGAGGCATAATAAGATGGCTGACTGCCCTCTGAGGCAGATTCATAGCTTCTTTACTTCCTGCATATTAGCTTAAATGAATTGCTTTGGCGCAGAGAGCATGACTGGAGCCATGACATTATTGTGTTGCATTTAAGTAATTGTCAGCATTAGTGGAAATTGTTTCTCTGTACTCTTTTATGCATCACGCTGTCTTTATACTAATGGAATTAGACTCTCATAAATGTTTTTAATATGTAATTAAAGATAACAATGTAGGTATATTAAAGCCTCCATATAGTCATGGAAACAGTGAGACCTGAAATTGAGGTTGCTGATTTCGTCTTTGCAGTGTTATATTTATTTTAATAGTGATCACTCTACTAATGTCTTGATTAGAAAAGGCTGCAATAATAGTCATGTCACTCTACTGGGCCTCTGCTTGTAACAAAAAGGTGAGAGAAGAAAGAACAAGAGGAAGAAAGAGAAAGAAGGAGAGAGAGACAAACAATGAGCTCAGAGGGATGTGAGAGCATGAATAAAAATGCAAGCTCATTCTGCGTTTCAAAGAAAACCTCAAGTTCAACTCGACTCACTTTCTCTGCTGCCTGCAAGGTGACTTACAACCAAAATAAAACTATTCTTTCTTGAGATGGAGCCACGCTGAACCGAAGGCATCCCAGAAGACAATGTGCTAGATTCTGCTCCTTGTAAGACCACATCGAGGCCAGGCTATTTTCGAAACACAAACCTCAGGCTACAGACCTGTTTCTGTGCTTAATTCTGATTCTAATTCAGTGAGTATGCTATCTGTCAAGTCATGATGAAAGTGTTCCACTTTCTTGATGGACATAAGCCATGACTTGAGTTAATTGTAGCTCATAAATGGAAGTGTAGTTTATTTCTCTGGACCCGACAGTGCTTCAGTTGATTACACATGTCCTTGAACTCCCTCTGAACATGACGCAGGTGGCATTTGTGAGCCTGGGTGTCACTGATGAGGCTTTGTCACATTAAGCCTGCTCATCCATCATACAGATGCATCCGCACATGAAAATACACACAGCACAGTTAGGGATGGGAATTGATAAGATTTTATGGATGGGAATTGATAAGCATTTATTAATGGCAATTTATTGATACCTCTTTCTTTATTTCTTTATCAATTCTTTATAAAGAATTGATAATTCTTTATAAAAAAAAAAAAGGTTGACTTTTAGCTCATACTCACACTTGACTTAGCTTTGGCTATACAATATAAACATGAGCCTATAGGCTATGGATGCACTTTATTATTCATTTCCCTTCAGAAATGTTCAAATATAGAAATACTATTTATACTATGGCTTGGTTGAATAGGAGAGAACAAGTTTGCCTGATTGCTCTTACTGAAATTGCGCAATATGCGGAGCCCAATGCAACTTGCATTGTGAGCATACAGGCCCACGCGGCTCTGAGAAACAGGCAGGTATCAATAAAAGGAATCGATCAGCTCGGGGGCATACGATTCCAATGGTTCGGACAATTTGGAACCGATTCTCAACTGGATCCAGTTCTCGATTCCCATTCCTAAGCACAGTCATTGCTTATCACCTGCGTCATACTCCATACGGTAAATTCTGCCCACATAGATAGCACATCTTCTATACTGTTGCCATAAAACCTGAGCATGCCCTGTCATTCATAAGGGGCCTTAAATAGATGAGCAACTAACCAGAGCGGGATGCATCTCAACCACCCCCCCCCCTTCTATTTGTACCCATTTCTCTTTACTATAAGATTTATTCCGGTTAGAGGGGCAAGGACATCTATTGCAGCCTGCTGAAGGTCCAGTGTGGCAACATTGGCGCCTGTAGATCACTGACTATCATGAACCTGGTTGACAGCTCACTCTGAGTGACTGGTCTGATAGAGAGTGAGGTCCCAGGCCCTGCTCTGTCATCCATCACGCATCCTTCAATCCCAATATGTGCTCTTCATCAAGGCTGGGGCAAGGATGAAGGAGACAGGCTGTAAAAGATGGCGCCCAACCCTCCCCTGTTCGTCCTCTTAGCTCCACCGTCACTCATTTTTATTACCGCTGATGAGCCGGCGGTTAGCGGGCTCATTAATAAATGGCGACTGGAATCAGACATTTGTCGAAGTTTGCAAAAGTCTATTCTCCCTGCCTTCCACACATGCACATATTTTCCACCTCAGCAGTTGGGCTCAGTTGGGAATACTTAAACATGAGCGGACAGGATAGTGAAGATGAGAGAGAGAGAATAAGCAACTACAGAGTGCACTCATGTTCGTGCCAGTGAGCAGTGTGAAGTTCAGTCTTTTAACAGCTCACCTGTGGATGTGTCTCAGTCCACCTTAACACCTGTCCTGTACAGATGAGACAAACCCCTCATTCTTTGATTGGGTTGTTCAGGGGAAAAAGAAACTGATCGGGCAACAGGGAAATAGTATCAGTGATTATATTTCAACCTGTCAACAGTGTTTTCCATCTCTCTGCGAGGAGTTTAATGGTATTTTCGTTTAGCTGAATGTCTACTGGTTCACGTACAGTAGTAGCACCTCCGTGCCTCAGGAGCAGAGAATGGGGTCATATTCCTGGAAGGAAACTTAGTCCTCCTCTCTGCTATTCCAAAGCACCATTAAAGTTTCAGTGTTGCTGTGATTTCCTAGGTGAGGGGGCTGCTCTGGACAGTATCTGTGGGGTTTGCAGCACTGTCTGTGGGTGCGGAGGTGTTGGTGTAGCAGGTTATTCAGCAGCCTGAAAGAGACACTGAAATACTGATAAGTCCCGCAGGAGAAAAGGCATGTGGTGATTAATTGCACTGGGTGTGTGGAACCCTGATTATCTGCTGCCTGTAAGTGTGTGCGTGTGTGTATATATGTGTGTGTGTTTTATGGGGTAAAAACACTAAGGATGCTTGTGTCAAGCAAAGGCTGGCCTAGTGGATAGTGGATCTGCTCTTTTTGGCTTTGGATATGTCCTAAGCGCTTGTGGCCGAGGTTATGGGCCCCGCTAAGACAGTGTTTCAGGTCTCCCATTCAAGGCATTTTTTTTCAGCTGAACATAGTGTTGTCCTGGTAATTCTATCTGCAGTTCTCTAGAGTGAGTTCATTTATTTAAGTCCAGATACAAGAACTCAAGAGTCATCAGATACGTTCCTACCAGTTAAGTTCACATGCCGCCTCTTCAAACCCCGGACCGATCTCAACATCTAGAAAAAAAATTCAACATATTTCTAGACATATAAAAAGAAAAGAAATATGTATATGAATTTAAATTTGAAATTTGAGTGGAAAGACCAATAACAGTTCAGGCCACTTTAGAGAACAGTTCGCTGTAATGAAATACATTCTGTGTTTATGTGTGTAAAAGGGTTTTATGAATGAAAGTAAACCTACAGCCAATTATCAGCAGCAAATGGTTTTGGCTCTTTATTCCTAGTTGGCATCAATAAGGGTGAGTGTGTCAGGTTTATGAATACAGAGCAGAAATTTTCTGTAGTTTGCTGCTAGTAACATTGCACCCACACAGGTCTGATTATTACTCAGTAGTCAATAGAGCAGTATAGACAAATGAATTCCGGATTCATTCATAAAACTATGCTTACATACAGTAGCGGTGGGTGTTTTCTTTACCTACAGTAAAGCTTCGATTTACATTCTCTTTAGGCTTCGATCTGGACCAAAGTCATTTTTAATGTTTTCAATCACTGCGCTCTTCTATTCTAATTATTACTTTTCACCACACAGCTTTTTCTGCTCATTTGTTTCAGTATCTTCTAATTCTACCTGCCCCTTTAAAGACTATTTCAAACAATGTGGACCCATGTGCCTCTAATACATGTGGTATTGTATTTTTTTTTTTCTCTTCCTCGTGTTTTTGTTTGTGTTTGAGCCATAGGGAGACAAACGTGTGTGTAGTTCTTGATCTGATTTTTGTGAAGAAAAGAACTCCGTGTGAAACTACAGCACATGGAGGAGTCGGTGTGTGGGAGTCCATCTACGTATTTAGTACTTTGGTGTATTCTTACTGGGAGCAGACACTGAGGCGGCACTGTAATCCATTCATGTTTCGGCTTTCTGAATAAAGCTGGCTGAGGTTTAGCTTCATGCAGTACAAGATTTTGATATTTTCACAGCATGAAAATGGTGGATATCAGGTCATCAGGAACAAGTCTGTGTGTTAGGGGAAAATGGGTCATGAGTTACGTGTGTTATGTGTGAATTTTTTTTAACACTATTCAGGATGCCATTTTACTGGTGAATTTAGTTAAAATGAAAATTGAAAATAATTATGTTGGACATACATGTTACAAATGGAGGGGGGAGGGAGAGATTAAGCATTAGGGTGGTTCGATAGTTGCTCCTGATTAACAGCCTTCACTATAGTCATTTTCATTAAGTAGTAAATGTGTCAGAGAGAGGCATGGTACTCAAATCCATTAGGAAAAGAAGATACAATTTATTTGGGCTGATTCGCTTGTAGCTAATCCATCAACACAGAGAAAATAGGTCAATGATCGAAGCCAAGCAGGGACTGTGCCCAGAAGAGGACAGCTGCAGTAGGTCCAATACATACAGACAGAGACACAGGGCTTTATGCAGGATCCCAGGACAGAATTCCTATAGACACACATGCAGAGTGATGGTACACAAGCTCTCATTAATGTAACCTACAGTAAAAGCATGACTTCATGAAAGTAAATGTGGCCACCGCAGTGTGACCTGGAGACCTGTGCATGCCTTTGCATCTGCTTGCCTAACTCATACAGTAAATGGGGTGGATATGTGGTGAAGAGGGGAGGGAGGGAGGGGGGGCCATAATCACCCACCGCCTGAAGTCAGTTCCAGCGACGCTGACTTGGTATATACAGTAGCAGACTGCACGCTTGCCTTGCAATCCCACAACCTCTTACTTCTCCACCAGCCGTACAATCACCTCATTTCAAGTGCAGCAGCTCCTGGTTCAGTGCCCGCTAAAAGCCTGCCATAACACTGATTCTGAACATCGAACTGTTTTTGTTTCCCTTTATCTTCCCTTTGTGCTATTTTATCACTTTTCCTTTTCAGCAACCAAGGATATATTTAACTGAGCCCCCACTGTTTTTTATTTGGTTGTGTTTACTTTGAATTATTTTGTGAGCTTGGTGTTCTCGATCTAAGCCTGTCTATTTCTTTCTTACTCTCTTCTGTCCCCCTCTTCTCTCTTACTTCTCTCTGTCACTATGTGACATAGTAATGTTATTTAAAGCTATTGCTGTTGCCAATGTTTAATGTCTTTTTATTTGCCTGTGTTTCTGCCTTGTGTTTTTGCTGCTGTTGTTGTTTTCTTTTGTTTCTGTGTGTGGTGAGCTTTCTAACCCCAGTTCATTCTGTTATGGCACCACCGCAGTCCAGGATGACGCTGCCCCAGGTACCCAGGAGTACATTATGTTACGGCAGGACTCCATCCACTCCGCGGATATAAGGAGTAAAGGGTCCCCCTTTCGTGCTAAGTGTCACGAAATCTTCTGCTGCCCGCTGAAGCAAGCCGTCCACAAAGAGAGCACAGAGCCCGAAGGTTTGTTTGCACCCCCTCCTTGTTTTGATTTGCTGATGCTCCTCGTCTCCCCTGCCCACTCCCGTCTTGTTTTCCCCTCTCTCTCATATTCTGTGTGAACTGATAGTTCTCCGCCCCTCCAAACTAAGTTCTCTTTCATTCCTGTCCCATTTTCAGAGAGCATCTGGTGTGCTTCTGCCCCTTTCTAGCATGTGTGTGTTTGTGCACGAACGCGTGTATGCGTGCGCGCAAGTGAGTGCCTGTGTGTGTGTTTGAGCATAGTATAGGACTGAATGCTTGGGGCATGTTTGCTTGCAGAGAACCTGTAGGAGGGCACCTCTCCCAGTCCAGTGTGGTGTGTTCATATGAGTGTGGGTGTGGGTGTGGGTGTGTGTGTGCGCGCGTATGTGTGTCTTGACTGTACAGCCCTTATGTTGGACTGAGGAGCATAGCATCTGTAGCTCCTGCCCACCCCTCCCTACCCCGAACCATTAACTCGGTCGTTGCCACCCTGAGGCGCATGCACAGACCAAAACAAAGTGCAAGAAGAAAAGGGGTTATAGATGGAGGCAGCTGCTGCCCTAATGAGTTCAATGACTTGGCAATTCCACTATGTGCTTCCACTTCAACTGGCCTCATAGAACAAAAAAAGGTGTTACTCTTTTATCTTCCTGTCCTGAAGACTATGTGAGATTGAACAGTTTCATTTTCACGACTAAATGGTGATCTAGTCCGCTACAAACTGCAAGTCAGTAAGTCCCCCCCCCCCCCTCTTGTTCCCTGTGCTTCTGCCTGTGGCTCTATAATCCTGTTGGCTGCAGTCTACCCCCTCAGTGCTTCCTTCCCTCCGTCCTTCCTTCCCTGCTTAACTTTACCGCCCCCCCCCCGCAACCTTGTTCACCTTTTCCTCTACCTCTTTTTCTTTTTCCTTCTTTAGCGCTTGCAGCAGCATGACGATATGCCCGCGCACTGTTTCAGCTTTTGTACAGTTAGGCCACACAGTAAAGTTTAAAAATTAAAAATCCCTTTGTGCTCTAAGCATGCTACCATACCCTGCACTGTCTGGCACTCAGGCTCTCTGA
Organism: Seriola aureovittata; assembly: GCF_021018895.1. Classification (NCBI taxonomy): domain Eukaryota; kingdom Metazoa; phylum Chordata; class Actinopteri; order Carangiformes; family Carangidae; genus Seriola; species Seriola aureovittata. Next base: position 11,877,205 of record NC_079371.1, on the reverse strand, counting down.
ATGCCTCATTTATCATCTATCCCTCAATAGAGCGCTAAGATTGTAGAAATTGCTTTCCTTTGCAGACTTCCTGATAGGTAAGATATGAATTATCTCACTACTGATGTGTTTTCTGCAATGTACTGCTCTGTCTGCTGTTGCATCTAAAAGAGGGCCATGTTTGGTACAGTATTTCTGCACTTTAGATATCAGTTAACCTGTTGAAGGCTGTCTGTGTAACTGCTGAAGGACTCGAGCACATGCACTTATCCTTGTGAGAGAGAGACAGAGAGAGAGAGAGAGAGAGAGAGAGAGAGAGAGAGAAAGAGAGATCGAGAGAACGAGAGAGAGAGAGAACGAGAGAGAGAGATAAAGAAGTGGAATCTCTAGCAGAGGTCTGGCTAGAGAAGTACAGATGTATTATTCAGTTTGGCTGCAGCTCCAGTTGGACGTGACTGAATTTACAAAGGAAGGAGGGGAGACTACAGCTCTTGCGTAAGCTGTTCGAGAGGACGTCATTAATGTTGATGCATGATGCAGATGGAAACTGTGTTAAACCATGTGTGGAGTAGGCTATACAGACACACAGCAACACACAACCTACAATACGTTGATGTATGCAAATATTTTGCCAGACGTTATAAGTAACACGTAAACACACACAAAATACTAGGTGTTGATATATTTTTGCACTTAGGCTACATTTGTGGGAAAACTAGTATTTATTTTGAAAAGAAAATCAAGACGGTTGTATGTTTTGAGACATCTAAGCAGGAAAGCCAACCTCGTCACGTTGTTACCATGGCAACGACATTCGCACTGCTTTGTGTTGCACTTAGTGGTTTTCATGGCTTTCCATGGATTATAGATTCTATAACATGTAGCTACATGCTAAATAGAGTTTGTAAGTGGATTGCGGCACAGGCTCTTCGGTCAGGAACTCTAGTTGGTTGGTGATTTTCCCTACATGGTTTGATTACTTTGGATAGTTAATGACAGCTGTAGGTAAAAGCAAAATGCAGTGTTTCTGAGAGCGTTTCTGCAGTGTTCACCAAATGAAAGTAGACTTTTCTTTTCAATACCTCATAGAACGCAATTCAATACTTTTTTCACAGTCATACTGGTCGAAGACTGATAGAAATCAACCAATAAGGCATATAACATATCACATTTTTATCAATACTATCCAGCTCCATATAACAATAATCCTTTGTAATAATTAATTAATTAACATGACATGGACCAATGTATGGATTACTGAACAGGCCTACGGGGCCAGGGCCTCTGAAAGTGTTCTTCTTGTGTGAAAGTCAAGTTTGTGCTAAAATCAATACTTGTCCATTATGAGACAATGAATTTCTGTCAACTGTTTCAAAACAGTCAAAAATGACAACAGATGTTACTGTCTCAGTACATGAAACTTAAGACTTTTTAATAATCATAGAAGGCCTTTTGTTTTTGGTACTCAATGCAATGCTTTTGAAGACTTTTCAAGACCTGCAGATACCCAACTGTAAGATTTGATTGATGTTTGTCCAGTCGAGTTGCTGGGCTGTACCTGCTACAGGTGATTCGCTGACAGTGGCAAGTTCTCTAAAAAAAAAAAAAAGGTGCAGACGTTCAGTTAGGATCTAACAAGGCTTTGACTGAATCAGTAACCTGCATCACTTCCCCTGAGTCTATTTCTTCTGATACATATCCCAACACTACATACAGGTGGCTGACACAGAGACCAAGGTATTGGTTTCACACGTCACTAGAGACGTGCTTCACAGAATAACACATCAACAGCACATGTTTGAGCTGTAGCACCCCGGAGGATGAGTTCAAATCATATCAGTTTATCTCTGCAGAGCTGTGGGGAGTGGAAGAACACAGACAGAGAGCACCGTCTGTGTTCTCTTCCTCCATCCTCAGGCCTGTGCGTGCTGCCTGCTGTCAATCAGTTTGTTCTCCATCTTACTCTCTTTGGTTGAGTCTGTGTCACCACCTCTCGATTCCTCTTCCCGTCTATTCCCAACTCGCCCTCTCCTGTTTCTGCTCTGCTTCTGCCTCTCTCTTTGGCTCCGTTTCGTTTCTCCACAGCAGAGACAAAAGACGATGCTTGAGGGGCAGATCTGTGTAAATATCCCATCCATAATTCAAATGACTGTAAGACTTTGTGTTTCAGGCTATGCAATATATACACAGACAGACAGATATCCATGTAGAGATGTACACACAGAAGTATACGATGTGAGCAGTATGTGTATGTTTTCTTCTGAGTCAGTGTTTTCCTTGCTGAAGAAGTAATTTGCTGTGCATTTGTCATCCAATATTTGAAGTGGAATACTCACTGTTAATTAGAATTAATTACTTCTTCTGCCCTGACGTAGAGGCTGTCCTGGCCGTGACTGAGAGGAATTTAGATTTAAGAAGTTTTAAAATGCTGAATGACTTCATTTGACTGAATGGCAGAGACCGTCTGCTCTTGAATCATATATCATCAAAATAAAAAGTCTAACCAGGCCAATAAGAAACTTTGTTTAAAAAGCTAAATCAACTTGACTTATTCAGCCACCACTTAAAGGGATAGTTCGGGTTATTTGACATAGGGTTGTGTGAGGTAGTTAGTCCGTGCAGTTGTGCGTAGGTATACGGTAGTTCAACGTTTGAGAATATGTAGTACCAAAGGAAAGGGCTGTTTGACGGCCAGATAAAGCAGTCAAAATATTCAAAGGAAAGCGTAAACTTCACCTGATATTGGTCTTTTTTTTGAGCGGCTAAAACACGTTCCACAGCAGCACATCGCTCAGCTTCTGTGTCGTTACACCGATCTGAATATACTGCTGGTAATACACTGACTTAGGTACCTCACACAAACCCACGTGAAATAACCCCCACTATTACTTTAACCTATTACGGCGTTAAGCAACTGTGAGCGCTAAGGTGATCTAGATCTAAAGATCCATAGCAATATAATGAAATCAGCAATGTGACTTTCTCTCTTACAGATAGCCTTCTATCTGTAATAGGTTCAGCACCTGTGTTGCACAACATTCAGGCCGCTATCCAATCTGTTTTAGCCTTATTGACAAAATAACTCATCTACTGCCCGCTCCGCAATGAAAATGTAAGCACAAGTGCAAGAGGAATGAGACGTAGCCCCATCCATTTCCCACACCCAATGTAAAATGCATGGCAGTGATTCACCACAAAGTTGACATGGCGCAATTACATTTAAGGGGACCAGCGTCGCTCCTTATAACAGAGTATGCCTTTGCAGTGTCTCACAGAGTCCCGCACACCACTGCAATGTTGACAAGGGACAAACACGCAGCCTCAGGATGCACTCATGCTCCAATTAAACAGCTTGTTTAATTTTCTTTTTTCCTTTGCAGTCTGTCTTTCTGCATGAAAGCAACAACTCTGTTTGTCTAAGTTGATGCATAAATAGACTACGCATGAATAAATAATGTGTATGATGATGTGGTTTGGTGCCTGGAGAGAGTGGGCTGGCAGGAGAGTGTCAATGTCACATCTGCACTGTAAGTTCAGCTGTGCTTACCTGACCTCTCCGGTCATCTGCAAGAGCTTAAGAGTGCAATTTGCATCATATAAAAGTTTACTCGTAACCAGATGGTCAGTGAATGAAGAATAAGCTTTAAGCCCTGATCATAAGAAGAGCAAGAAAGACAATATCTGTATCAAATAATAGCACATGTTTGAAGGAGTGGTGCTTTAACAGCTTGAATGTCCCAAATCTGTGATATAATCATCACCCTATCAAGAATTGTCATCTGTAAGTGCAAAAAAAAATGTCGTCATACACACACACACCTTTACATATTGATCTCCTGAGATTTATGTAGAAATCTGATATAGTGTTAATTTCTGGCTCCTCTGGGGCATAAACAAACAGCAGGAGTGGGTGTATATGACAACATTAACGAGAAACTACTCAGGAGACTGGCGGGGAAGTGAAGCAGAGTCAAGTTGCCAGGCCTATTACATTTCATCATTGTCTATTTAATTAGCACTTCTCTTTTATTCGCCTCCACAACCTAGGTCCTCTCCTCATGGCAGCAGCCACACAGAATGAAATGGAGAAAACAACTGGGACTATTTTTTTCACACAAACAGTAGATTAGTTTGTTATTAATAGATATGAGTGATTGTATACATCTGCTTTGGTGTACTGTACTCTTCATGTATATGAATCATGTTATACTACTCAACAATAAATGGAGGAATCTGGAAGAATTCCATTTTCTGGACAACTGCTCATTCAATTAACTTTGCGGGTGTATTGCTGAGGACCCAAGGAAGTGCAGTGTGAAGTTTTTTTTGGATGAGCCGTTCACTTTTCTACATGTTACCTGATGTGAAGAAAAAGGCGGAACTACACTACAGGGGTAAGGCACTGTGCCTTAGGAAAAAGGTTGACCTGAACCTCCGTTGTCTTTCTTACAAATCTGAAAAAAAATATTTTAAACAAGTCAGAATCTTTAAAGGTTGGCCCTAAATAGCACAGTGCGTCTGATATTGACATACTACATGCAGCAAATTATCCCCCTTATCATAACTTTTTCTAACTTTTCCATCATTAGCATGTAGCTTGTCAGCTAAGCTGACTGCTTGTTCAATGTTGAAAATGCAACAGAGAATATAAAAGGAGAGTGGAAGGAAGCAGAACGCAGTAGTCGACCAATGGGAGGCTTTGTCTCAGCAGTGCACATCTGTTGAATCAGACTGTAATGTATAGTAGTGGATGTAGTATTTTATATTAATAATTAATATTATATCTATAATACATTTGTATTAATAAATCCCAAAATTTGTTTATGTTAATGGACTGTGAAATAATTCATATTTAGCACATAACAGGGAATACAAAGATGCAAGTACAGTACAGCAGTAATATGTCGTTTTTTATATCCACATAGCCGAATGCACCATGTGCATTTATTCTCCATGTCCACATTAGCAGCTTTACTCTGGACACAGATAGTCCCCATCATTCCCACTGCCTGACTCAGCTATGACAAACCCTCACCCAGCTTGACACTAAAATCCCAGCTTATGTCACTAATGGACTTGCTGTATTATTGTTTTATTCAGAAAGGTTCCTTTTTAACCACAGGCCGGCTCTAAATCTGAGCTAAACGGGAACAATCAGAAGAGTAGTCAGGTTATAGTAACTGTGACACAAGCGCTGTGTAAGTTTTCCCCAGAGTAAACAAGCGTTAAGCTATTTAATTGGGGTAATGAGGCAAACTGCTGAATCAGCACAACATTAATGGGAGGCTAGCAAAGTGGCTCTTGACAGCTGCCAGGATTGAGACTGCACACATGCAAATTTGTGTCCCTTATTGGGGAGAAGTTTAGTCAGAGATATAATATATAAGCAAGTCAAAAATCATGTCTTGTTTTTAAGTATAACAAAAGTATATCCATGCTTGACATATTCAAGATCCAAATGTTTGTATCATCAGCTTTTCCTTTGTGTAGTCATTTTCCAGCATGTGTGCAAGTGTAGACCATGAACAGAAAGTTCATATACGTAGACTTTTTACACGATAAAAGCATTAAAAGAGATTTTGGCATGCTGTTCCTGCAGTGGAACATATATCTTCAGCATCTCTGGGATTATAGCATTCGGCCATATACCATGGTAGAAGATTTAACAGATACTGTCCAATGCTATCTAGAACCCCACATGATCCCAGTCAAAGTCAATAGGCTGCACACAATGTACAGTATTTGGTCCTCTGCCAACACTGCAGCATGCCTCTGCTAGTTATTCATCAGCCTGTTCCCCAAGTCACTACACAGACATTCACTGGTAGCAACTGTTCCCACTCGCCCTTTCTGTGCTCCCTTTCCCTTTGCTGTTCGCTCATGAGCCTTAAACAAAAGTTATGCTTACTGTATGTACTAAACTGTGAGCAACTCAATGCTTAAATCCTCTCCCTTTTGCTGTCATCCAAGTAATGTTTTAAAGCTGTATTAGATGCTTTTATCGGACAGCCTTTGTTACCCAGGGTAGTATGGTTGTTTGACACCATACTGACTGGCCAAATTCAACTCTTTGAGTCTGTAACTAATTTTATCATGGTTCATCTTCTCTGGCATTCAGTCACTTGTTTCTGTAAGCAAGTCCTCTACGTCATGTAAATGCTTATTAGAAGCAAGACAACTACCCCAATTTAGGTATTGTCCTAAGAGTCCAAAGATAGAAAAAACAAAGATTTGATTGAGGTAATTTACATTTAGTCACCATTATATAGTTTGTTAGCAGAGAACACTATAAAGTTTATTTTGTGCATATCATAGCCTTTTCTTTATAATAACCAACTTTATTATGTGTATTTGTAATATAGTGACTGAACTCCAAATCTATCAAAAATGCTCAACTATAGCAACCTGTCACAAAAATGACACTAAAGATTGCACTGTGAATATTTAAGACCTTAAAAGTTCCTCAGACGTCCTAATTTCTGTGCATTTGACACAAGAAGTGCCTAAGCATCACATTGGCGGAGACCAAGTACAACAGGGAAGTTTGGCTCTGACACAGACAGACAGTTGGAGGGTCCTCTTGGGTGCTGGCGGCATTATGTAAAGTCTTTGCATGTTTCATCTCAGGGGGTCACCAAGTAATGTGCCAGCCTGCCGGCCAGGGCTAATGTTGGCTGGGATTCATACAGACACCCAATTTCTCCCATCATGTCGCCTGCCAGCCCCCGAGACAGCTTGGCTCTTCCAGGGAGCCTGACGAAACCCTGATTAAGGACCAGAGAAGTTGTGCTGTCCTCCACATATTCAGGATGTACTGTACATAGATATTGCCAGAAGTTAGAGAAAAGTTGGTTAGCTTACATTGAAGAACCTTTAGTGAAGAATGGGATCAGTATTATAATACCAGTCGTGTTAAATCCTGTTTTGGCCAGACAGTGTTTCTGTTTTCTTCCCCTGTCCCTGATTCTTGGTTGGATCTTTGTGTGCTGCACTAGTGACAGACATGTTTATTTACTTCCTTCTCAATAGTGGTTAAATGTTTGGAAAGTGTCCTGGGTGTTCCACAGTTGCCCTCAGCCAATTCAATACCGACCCCTCTTTGCAACAGCAGCAACTGTTGGAAAAAACAGAACAAAAAAAAAACAGCTAAAGCATCCAAGTTATATATTTAATCACTATGATTTATTATAAAGGCCATTTACATAGGTTTTCTGCACTTATGCTCATAGAGTTTAATGTCTCACCCCTGTCTGTTTGATTACTCTAACCCCTCCAAAGATTTGTCCATCAGAGACAATACAATATATTATATTGTAATATGAGCAGGTGATATGAGCAGGTGTGTTAGTTTGAAAACTCTGACCTCTTACTTGCATAAGTATCATGATACGGACTGATCCCAAAGTCATTATTCAATAAACAGAAATCTGTGCCAGAAAAGATTAATCAAATAGAGAAGCTGAATGCTTGAGCATGATAACACTTAAATGTAGAGCAATCTTCTCAAACATTATATCATATTCTCTCCGTCATTAGTGGCCCAGTGTCTGGTGATCTTTCAAGGTCATCGTAAATGCATGCTCCGGGACAATAGATGGGTTAGACATTAATAATGCATACTGTTAATGAAATGGTAATTCTTCAACTGTCAAACAGTGCTCCCTCTTGCTTCCCCCGTTGGCAGTCCTCTCCCCTCCATCAGCTCCCTCCAGCATGCGTTTCTGCTCACTAAGGTGAACATTACCCTCTGCAGGTGTTTGTCAAATGAGCCCTGCTGATGTAAGTAACTCAATTGGCCTGTATGACGTGCCCTTTACCTCCAACAAGCTCCAGCAGAGTGTAGCGCTCCTGAGTCGTACAGCCTTGCTCCTCCTCATCTTTCTCACCAAACACGCAAGCACACACCCTCAGTCGGGTGTCTTGCATCAGTATGCCGTGAACAGGAGGCCCGTGAGTCATTATCGTAGACTCAAATCTAATTTTACAGCATGCATAAGAGCGACCAAGCGGGACAGGCCGGCGCACTGGACTGAATAAACAACAACATAGAGGTGTTGCATCTGTGTGGCTGTGCTGAACCTCAGCTGTCAGGTGTTGCCGAGACATGGCGGGATGCTCGCTCACATACAAATGCACATGGATACACATGCACAGAACTGCAGCAACAAAGACATTTACCAAAGTACCAAATACATTCACAGCTCAGCCAACCAAGCTTTGTCCAGTCTAGGCAACCCTACAGAGCCATCTGCCAAATGTCCCCCTCAAAAGCTCCCTACTGGCTTCAATGAGGTGTCATTGAAGTCCTTTATTCCTCAAAACCACATCATGTAGCAACTAGCCTTGATTTTAAAACACAGCACATCTATCCTCTTTGTATTAGGAGAATTAACTGGTTGTCTGTCTGATCTGAATGTTTTGTCCTCTGTGTGTGTGTGTGTGTGTGTGTGTGTGTGTGTGTGCTTTGGTTGCTTGTTTTCTGGGACCTACGGCCTTATGGCAGCCATTAGTGTTAGCTCGCTAATCCACTGGCTGGAGAGATAATTGGACATCGCACATCTCATCAGGCCCTGCCAGCATACATTGACAGCTGTCTCTTTTTTACCCTCTCCCTCTCTCTCCCTCCCACACACACACACACAGAATGAAAGGACAAAAATGAGAGACCAAAGGTTAAAGAAATCATGAGTTCAAAAGGTTAGGTGACAGTGCTAAAATGGGAACCAACAAAGGCAAATTCATGTTATTTGCATGTTGTAATAAAATAGGTGCGTCTTCAATGTAATGTTAAATGCTAGGAATGTGCTCTTGGCTCTGTTCTGTTGGTGTATGTGAGTAGGATGTCACAGGCCTCAGATGCATGTTCGGTATGATGTAATGGCTAGCAATCAGCAGACAGGGAGGCAGTCCTTCAGCAGCACTGATGATCACGCGTAAACCATCATCACAACAGGCCAGTGTCACGCAGCCTCCCATCTATAATCTGTACTCCTGACTGCCAAAGCATTTGTTAATATGTCCTAATCTCCTTATGTTATCTCCTCAATTGTGCACACACACACACACACACACAGACCCTGGATGATGGTGCGTACAGCAGGTCATGCCTAGAGATTCAGGAATGGTTCTTTTCCTACACCCTGTGGAACAAATCTGAGGCAGCTGTACAAAGAAATACTTGTTCTGACTTGTTGAATATGAGCGAATGTTTGAGGCAGCTACTTCAGTAAACTGACTGGGCTTCAGACACACAATACCCCAGCAGCTGTGCAACAGGGGAAACTTAGCCTTAATAATATAATATGGGCTCCAGTCATTTGCACTGATCCTTCAATCGGTAGCAGAGGGCTCAGTGCAATCATTCAATCATGTTAAAGCATAACCTCTGACTTACTGCACTCCACAGGAGTCGATCTGGCTGTAGGGCCTGATAAGAGGGGGAGCCCGAATAGATTGAAAGACATTGTGCTATTATTCCCTTCTCGGTCATTCAAAGAACACACCAACCCTCAGTCAGTGAGCTCATCCTCAGCCACTGGCATTCACCTCTCTATCCTCAGTGTTAAATGAATCCAATCTTTTTACTATAATCTCTGAAATTACTATAAAATGTATTGGTTTCGTGCTTCCTATCCACTAGATATTCTATCTAGTATCTAGATAGAAGTCGACAAGTAATTGTAAGGATTGTAAGAGGTTGTTGAATTTCTCGGTGCGAGTTAAAAATAAAAAGTCCAGCTGATAGCCCAGGAGATCCTTATTAATACAACAACAGAAGGCAAAATTAAATGAACAAATTTCAACAGATTGAGTCCATAATCATCATAATAATTACAACTAAACATACATATACCCTCTTAGAATACATACACCAACAATCGTGGGTAGTAGAATCCATTTGGTATGAACTCTGCCACTGAAGATGGGCAGGACCTGGAATGCAGATCTTGTGAACAGAAATAGCTCTGCACACCTGCTGCACTGTTTAATGAAGTTTCTAACAAAGGGTTCAGGCAGAAATAACGATTACTTAAAAGGTACTTAGCATAAGGACTGAGGGGGGAGAGGTGGAATGGTTTGAGAAGTATCTATGGTTGTATCAAAAGCTAGACCTCTACAGATGAGATGCCTGAGGTTGTGTCTCCACACACATCCACATATACAGCCACACACATACACACACACACACAGATACATACATACCACACCATCCAGCCAATCTGCTGTGCAGCCTATAGACAGATGGGACTTGTGAGTCAGACAATAAATTGTTACAGAGGTAAAGGAACATCGACCTCAAAGTCCTCCAGACCACTTTTTATTTTAACCAGGGCTGCACCACACACCCACCCACACACACACACACACCCACACACACACACACACACACACACACACACACACACACACACACACACACACACACACACACACACACACACCAGCAGCAGCAGCAAGAAGTCTGTTGTGTTGCCTTTGGATCTTTTGGATCCCTCTTCATCCTTTTAGATGGGTTCATAAAGACAGCAGAATTGAAGAATGCATAAATATTGCACATGGTTCATTCCTATTTAACTGTTCGCAACCCAAATCATTGAGAAAAATAAATACAAGATGCTTCACTGCTTTTGATTTCTGATTTCGTGATCCTCTGATTTCAGATCTGAGGAATCACCTGGCTACATATAGTAACAGTCAATCTGCATAAACGATCTGAAATCATGTTTTTGTACTCAGATGTTTGTTTCTCTTTGTCAGCATTTTTCTCAGTTCGTGGTACTTGTTTATATATAGAAAGGGTTTGAATTCAAGGGTACAACTCACTCAACAGGACGGTATGAGGATAATTTAGTAGTCTTAGCTTGACAATAGAACCAGGAGATTAGAATTTTGCTCTACTATATTTTAATATGTGTTAATCTCTGTGAAGCCTTTCAAAATAAGAGGACAGGACAGCAATTTCACTGACCCAGGACAGATAAACAAACAGTTTAGTTGAGTGTTTTATGCTGTACTTTTTGGTTTAAAGTCATTAAAAGCACTCTGGTTACAAGGTGCTAGTTACCAAGCATCTGGCTCATGGCTGATGTTAATATCTAAGGGTGATGTAATGCAGGCAGAGGGATTAAATAACATTGTATTATGACTGAAGGCTTCATTATGATTTTACAAGTCTAATGCTATTCTGTAATAGTGTTGTATTTCATATTAGAAGCCTGCTACAAACCTCAGAGAGCCATTACCGCTTTACCGCTGTCTTTTGGCCTACTTTTTCATACCTCTGTAGGGTTCTCCATCAGCTCTGCACAGCTCCTCCCACCTGTTATGTTCCAAACACTGGTCCACTACCATCCATTGTCATTATGTTTCCATTGATTTCTTTGTGTGCTGACTACACTAACAAGCACAGGGAATGAAAGTGAAAAGTGGGATACTCTGTGTTGGGTAGGGAACATGACCTATTTACCCACCCACTCCCATCAGTTGAGTCATGTCTCCTGTCGTGTCACTTCCAGCTTAGCCGATCTGTTCCACCTAACACGTTGGGCTTTTAAGTATACTGAAATAATCCATGCCAATCTGAACCATGCAATAAAGCTGGCATGTATACACCCATTCTGATCTTTTTGTAAATATACATGATTATTTAACCTCAAGTGTAGCACCATAGGTTTAAAATAAATATACGACCATTCATCCCTTACTGTATACACAACAGCTGAAGAAGCATTCTTCAATATGCATTTTCCCTGTCTCTCTGATCTGTGGCTGGGCATCATGAGACATCACTGCGCCATATTTCCCTGCCAGAGGAATGAAACACCCAACCATTTACTTGAGGAAATGCATCAGTTGCAGGGGAAATGTGTGTGGCTAGACTAAAATGAGCTTCATTAATGTTCACATCCAGTTCACTGCACTGCAAATTTGATCTCATTGGATAATATTCACAGTTATTCTTGAGGCCAGACAAGGAATGTGATGGGGTTATTCTGAGGACAGGGACCTGGATAATGGCCAAGAGCAGTGCTTATTACAAACACCTCGACAGGTGTCAGCATTTCTTCCCACCATGTGAGCAGAAGAAAAGCAAAGCGTTTTCACCTCTGTTAGGAGGTTGTTTTCTTGCCATTTCTAAATCAAGACACCATGGTAAGATGTAGTTCTCGTTTCAAGAATAGCACAGTTAGTTCTTTCATCATCCTTATTAGGAAGTGTCTATCACCTAGGCCTGCAATGTGTCTTAAGTTAGCAACTCTTAAAAAAGAAGCATGCATGACCTTGCGCTCTTGTGCCAGTCTCAGAGCTTCCTTTGTGTCTCCATCAGTAAGTAGACAGTTTAAGCCAGCTGGTGTCTGAGATGATGCCTTTAATCTCACTCCATTCCCTTCCTTGATGTGTCAAACTGGAAGGGATATGTAGGACGACATCACTTACTGTATTCTGGGACTAAGACTGCTCTTGCTAGACAGGGTATAATTAGCATGGAGTTATTAATCCAAACTTTCAGAAAGTCTGAGCTTCTACATTTTGGCTGCAGCACACTTCCTTGATTTCTCTTTGATACCAGATGTCCCTCTTCACTGTGACGAGAGCCCATTTCCTGGGTGTGTTCTGCCTAATGGAGGAGGGATAACTTGAAAGAGAATAAAAGTGATTTTGTTATTTATGGCCTTTCAACTCCTAAATGCTGTTTCTCTGTAGCTTTCTAACCACGATGGATTTTGCCAAAGGGCTTCCATTGACTCACCATCTTTGATTCACACATGTGACTGTGACTGTTCAGTCATCCATTTTGGCAAATGAGCTTCTCCCACACTTGATTTCCCTCTCCATCTACCTCCTGTTGTGATGCTGGCAATGATAGATACTGGATGTTGTTCTGATAACAGGCATTTAGAGAGTTGGTGGGCTGGCCGGCTGTGTGTACGTGTGTATCTGCTGTGTATGCATGTATGTGTTGCTTGTTGAATTGTCTATATACACAAGTGGCTGTGTGCTTACATCAGATCTTATCTTCCACTCGCTCTGCCTCAGCTGGCTGAGGGAACAGTAATGTGGCAGACACCCGGCTGATTGTCAACAATATATTATGTACTAACTTGCATGAAGCTTGGAAGCTGGTTTTAACTTCGGCCTTCTGTGCAACTGTGCTGCTTTCTGTAAAATCTTCGCCAATTCCTTTTTATTGAATCAACATTGCATTGTGGTTTCAGTTCTGTTAGACCGACTGCTGTTTGAAGTATTTACACTATCTTGGACTCTCTATATAGCAATCAGTCACAGGGGCTTTTAGCCACCTTTCTCCTGCTTACAGCAACACTGGTTATGATTCACCCACAATCCAGCAGGGGACCTGAGAGCTGCGGGGTCATGCAGTTGGCAGACACATCCACACACATTGCACAAATATATGCATCTGCATCAACCACATGTGTTGAACAAAGCTCCTTTTTCATATTCTTGTTCAGGGAACCTAAGGGGCAAATTGGACACGTCAGACTTCATTGTTTTTTTATCAAATGGATTCAGCTACATGGTCTCCAAGGTCTGTGGTCTGGAGCTTTTTACTTAAGTATTGCCAAATATCTTTGAAGTCTGTAGAGAAGTAAGTGTCAGGTGGTTGGAGGACAAGAGAAACAGAGAGCCTCTGTGGCCTGTAGTTTTATACTCTTATATGAGTCGGGGTAATGGGAGCACATCGCTGCTACAGCATCAGTCATTCCGAGCAGGCTGCTGTCTGAACACTGGCCATTTCACACACTGTTTGGTGTCTCTGATTGAGATTTCTCCACGTCATTACAGCCTAGTTACTTGCGTGCGCAGACACACACGCACGCACAGTCACAAAGACACATACACATACTGTACAGACACAAAGAGCGCTGAGGCTATAACGTGTGAGAGAGCCCACAGTATGTTTCAAAGCTGAATTATGTCCTTCACATGCAGTTAAATTAAGAAGTGAAAGCTTTTTGAGTCAAGCTTGTGTAAATAGATTCACTAGTGTATTTGCTGTGTTTCATTCAGTGACTTTTGTCAAAAGGTATACCAAGGAAGGGACAGCTAATTTTGTCCACACCAAAACACAGACAAGTTATTTCTTACTTGACAGTGAATAGTAACATCATAACAGCACTGCCAAACTTAATATGTATGATTTCATTTTAATGACTTGTGAATTGCAGATAGTTGAACTTGATGATCCTCATTTCAATGTATGAATAGGAGGTCAAATTTTCTTGCCCACAAACAAAAAGAAACACTCAATGAAAAGCAAAAAGATCTGCCAGTGTACGGTCATTACATCCACAAGCTTATGTTACATTTAGCAACAACACGTGTGGTTATTCTTTAAAATGTGTCCTTGCATAATGAAATAACTGCATAGATATTTATGTCATACAGTATATCTTGCGACAGGCTGAGGCTCACGTGAAAGAAGATGAACAGAAACGTCACATTTCTTCCACTTTGTGACTCCTGCATTTAGTTGTGAAGGTCCAGGTTGCAAAGAAAGATGTAATGGATGAAAATTATTCAGCAGTGCACCTCGTCAGCAATTTGTATCATTATCAAAGAAACAAAGTGTCTCAACTCCTGAAATTGCTTCAGTTCTATGTTTCATTGCCATATTTAACTTTTATTGATGTAGAAAATAGAATTGTGTTCCTTTGGCGTGGGCAACAAAAAGCTCTGCAGTTGCTCTCTCTGTGTGAGACAAAATATGGCAAGACAAAGACTTTGAAGCCAGTTGCTATACAAAGTATGAGATGTTAGATGACAAATGCCAGGCATTCTGTCTGCTCCTAATTAGTTTTAGCATTTTAAAGAGAGTGATAGAAGTGGTGGTGGTTTAATGAGGAGCAGACTGGCACACAGTCCAGATATCATCTTATTAATTCTGGGTTGATTCTCAGAAAAGGTGTTTCATGTCAATAAATGACAAGTACTTAAATACAAAACTTTCTGTCACTTTAAACTCCAAATAATGAAGCATTGCAGATGATATCTTTATATCTATATTTAAATAGATCCAGGATATAAAAAGTTGTGACATAACTGTTCCTCAGTGATGTCTCGCTCCCATGGTGGAGCTGTGGGCTCTTTCTCTACACTCAGCCTGCATGCTTGTTTGTCCCCAAGGTGGAGATCATCCTGGTTTACCCGCTGGGAGAAATAATGGGATTCATGTCCTCCAGTTTCAGTCTACTGACTCCTTGCTTTCATGCACCGAGCACAGCCCTCTGGTTCCAAAGCAGTGGGATAGGTGAAACAGTCATTGCCATGGGTCTGCCAGTCAGCCATGACTGTACTGTGGCCCCCTCCTCTACTGGAACCTTTAGTGACTGATGATTTCTTGTTCTGTAATACCCAACCCAACCCCCATTCTCAGTACGCATTCTCTCTCTCTCTCTATCTTTCACACACACCCTCACTTACGTATGTGCAGTCTCCATGGTAACGCATGGTATCACTATGGCACTGGTGGCCTAGCATGCTGCAAGCTGATTTACTGTACTAGATCACACACAAAGAGCAGACAGCCAGCAGAATGCTGCCAAAAGGCTGAATGGTTTGAGCAGCAACCGTTTGAGCTTATCAGAGATCATTCCTTTTTCCTCTGATAATATTTCACTTTATCCCCTCACTCTGCACCAAGAGGTTAAAATAAAAATCCTGCTACTGCAGTCTCCAAAGGTACATGAAGATATTAATTTAGCTGGACATAAAATATCTCGATATGATCAGTGCCACAATCCTCGTATGCAACTTTGCCCTCTATTAAAACACCAAGAGCAAGGTTAACCTCCCCATTTATTCAGTGTTTGCCCTTGGAGGCCACTTTTCTTTCTGAATTAAAAAATAAAATCATTAAACCCTCGGTGTTATCAAGACAGCCCCGGGTTATTAATAAGAAAAGATAGCTTTAATTGTTTGGTTATATTTAATAATAGAAAGGTCAACACAGTCCTCAACCTTGGCAATAGGCAGGTCTCTCTCTCTCTTTCTCTCTGGAGTTGTGCTCTCTAGTGGCCAGAGACAGAAAGAACAGCAGGGTGACGGGAACCTTTGGGTCTGTGGTCCTCGTACAGTTAGTTGTGTATATGCACAGCTGACTTGTACTATGTTTGAACAGTTAACTGGGTAAGTGCTAACTCTGAGCCTTTTCTATGGCAGTGGTTTCTCCAGTTGACTTTTTCACAGCTCTGACTCTTAAACGCATGTTGTAACAGTAGAGTCTGTGGTGTTCACAATGTAAATCTCAACCGTGCCTGTAAATGCAAACATTGTAGTATTTAGCAAAACAGAATTATTTAGCTTTACTTTTTGAGCATTACTCTTGTGACACAGGTAGTTTATTGTAGAAATTACACAGACTATGATTGCACAATGATGGATGCTGACGGTACTGTATGCTCTTAGCTATTTTCAATTACTACTACAGAGCAGTGAAGGTGCCCCCAGGAGGCCACAGTAGACTGGCATTCTGGGGCACTACAGTAATTAATGTACCCATGGCACATTGCCACACAAGCAACCAAAGTACACACATGCGCACACACACACACACAAACACACATATATAAATACACATGCAGTATGAGTAAATAAGAGAGAATAAGAGAGAAAATAATTTAAAATAGCTAAAAGCATAAAGCTTACAGTACTGTGTTTGTGTTTGTGTGTGTGTGTGTGTGTGTGTGTGTGTGTGTGTGTGTGTGTGTGTGTATTTCTTGCTTGACTTTCTGATTTACATCATCTACTACAGGTGTTGGTTACAGAGGTCACTTGTATCTGTGTTCGTTGAGACGGAAAGGTTTTTGGCGTTTGAATTAAACCAGATTTTGCGTGTTAACTTGTATCGTGTGGGTCACAGTTCATGAACGCAGAGCTCTTCAGCAGCCAGCTCTCACTTGCACATGAGCTCACCAGTGTCCACTTTTGTCTTGCAAAAAGGCAAAAAAAAAAAAAAGACTAGAGCTAGATTTTCCTCAGAGACTTCTGAATACAGATAATACTGAAGAAATTGAGAAAAAATCAAATGTGTATGAAGTGCACAATTTTTTATTGTTTAACACTTTCTTGTCTATTGAAATCACAGCTCTCACTTTTAGTTATCTCACCAGTTCCACTTCTACCGTTGTATTTTATTTTGTATTTTTCCCTCTCCATCATAGCTTGGCTGCTGCTACGAAAAGAGCTAGTAGCGGGACCAATATAATCAGGCCTATACACATTTGCACTTTCTTTAGTATCATCGTAGGTGTTCCATTAGTGTCGCTGTTTTACAATGTAGCCTGACTTCTCATCACCTCCCTCAGTCCTCCTAACTTTCAGTGATAAACCCAGCCATCCTCCTGAAGGGCCACACTGTCTACTTGAGTGATGGCCCCAGTTTATCAGTAGAGTGGGACGACTGAAGCAAAACCCGGGATCTGCTTCTGTTAGTGCAGAGATCCATCCGTCTGTGTTTGCTCATGGTGGAATTAGCGGTATCTGGTAGTATCAGGCATGGATACTGTGTGCTGCAGTGTGAATCAGATTGTACACAGGTTCATTATGCACCTTTTCCAGAGTGCAGCATTAACATATATCAGAGGGTACGAACACACTATGCCTGCTGTACAGCGAAGCTGATGTAGGAAAGGTCACATTTTACAAGGGGCTGCATTAAAAAAGGACTAACTGAGTTTGTATGGTATATGGTACGTATGATATACAGTAATGTTGGGTCCATTCACTAAAAAAACATATGGTTGCAGTAGTTTTTGAATCACATTTGTCACACAAGATACCTCTATTTTCCCTGCATTTCTTTAGACATCTGAGTTTCAGTCAGATTATGTGAATGCAAAGTCAATTTACCCGGTTACTAAAGTGAATTTTATTTGACTATATGTCTTTTTCAAATTTCTCATAAGTAAAACCTATCATATTCAACAATTCAACTTGATGACATAATGTATTACAACTACAAGGAAAGCCTTTGTAAGTCCAGTAAGTTACAAATGTCCCTATGGTGCCAGTTGTTCCCAAGATATTGATGATTCTAGAAAGCCTAGTTCAACCTTCAAACAACCTTTGGCCATCATCTTTTCTTAGACCGTTTGCGGTTAAAGGTTAGACTCCATCAGAGGAGAATATCAATGACAGCGAAAGGGAGAACAAATGCTTTTATGTCTACAGTATACGTCATGCCATTTAAGCCCCATCCCTTGTACAGCAATATATTGATACTAACCCACAAGCAAGTATATTTCTATCTAGCGATTTAGACATACAATATGTAACCACAAAAGTGAATTAGCCTTTCATAAGGGCAGGAAAGTACTTTCCTCTGCATGGCTGACTGGTCTGCATCTTGCATTATCACACAATCTCTGAATGAAGCATCCATGAATATCATTGTGTGCAGCTGGTCAGAGAAAGAGGCTGTAGACAAATCCTGGAAATACTCTATAGATATGAATAATGGTGTTTTTTTTGTACTGAGATATGATTGAGATATGATATTGAATTTCCCCTAGGAGATGAATAGAATATCTATCTATCATGAAATTTTATGATTTACATGTATAAACTCTAAATTAAATCAAACTAATTTGCATGTTAAAGTGATATTTGTACAGCTCAAAGAGTCAGATGTAATTTAATGTGAACAGACCAACTCTAAAAACTGTAGTTAAATCGTCAGTCAAAGTTCTGATTACTGCTCTTCTAGTGTTGCCTTTAAAAATTACTTGAGTTTTGATTTTGAATCAAACGTGAATGTGCTCCTCTTGATAGCCAGTCCACTTGCTCCATCTAGTGTTCAGAGCTGCACATAGCCAGCGGGCACCAGAGTAGACTGACCCCAAGGAGTACCTTCAGTATGGGTCACAGAGCTCACTGTACATACAGTACATCTATGAAGAAGCATATACACCATACTCTACATTTCCATCTATGGCTTATATAATTGGACTAATATGAAATAGAGTCATACAAGCAAACCAATACACCATACTTCATGCCTTGTATTGGCACTAATTGATGCCTTAATGCTGATAAATAATTACACTTCATATCTGGTCAATCATAGTATTGGCTGGGCGATTTGTAAAAAAAAAAAAAAAAGAAAAAACTGCGTCTACAGTTTCACAGAACAGAGAATTGTCTTTGTAAAAACACTTTGCCTAATGCACACTGTTGTCTCAGTTGATTGTACATCGATATTTTTCAGTCCAAAGTGACCGGGGCTGTATAACCGGTTTAGTCAACGCATTATCGGATCATTTTACATCAGTTTTTGTAACATGAGAGCAAAGTCTTCTCTGCCCCAAGAAGGAAGTAGCCTACAATCTCAGCTTGCATTTTCGATCACTTTTCCCTTCAATCTGGTCACGTCGAGCGCCGGGATACATGTGAGCGCACCCGCCCGTGTTTGCCGGGTCAACAAGACCTCTAAATGAATGTTTAATGAGCATTTTAGAAGTCATAATGGCATGTCGCTAATGTCCTGTAATGATCTTCCTGCTGGTGGCCACGCCTCGATGCTTTTTCTTCCACTACGCCTCTGACAGTTGTCTGACAATGGTTTGAACTTTGCTGAATGTAGATTACTCGTCTTCACTTCACCGCCCGAGGACTGCAAGAATCCGAGTCACTACTTTGGTTTCGCTCGTAGAGAATCATGACTTTCCCCTTGAGAAAATCTGTTTCAGGTAGGCTGCTGGTTTATCTGAACATTACATTTGTTGAGCGCTTTTACTTCAAATTAAGTTTAAGTTTTACTGAGACAAAGCTTCTCAAGTTATCCTGAACAACGGTTTTTATGGCTCTTAGTAAAGCTGGTAGTGGTGTTTAGCAGTGTTTTTGTTATTGATAAGTGTTGACATTGTTGGTTCCACAGTAGTTTTCCGTCTTGGAGCTGTCCGTGGTGCTGAAGCAGAGCTGCCTTTAGTTCAGTCTGAGCATCTTATAACTTCATTGTTTTGGCTCTGGAGTTTTAGGTTGGAGCTTTGCCAGTGTGTTTATTCAGACCACGCGTAGGTTTATGTTTCAGCTGTAATCTTTTTAATTTTAGCGAGTTGTTCACCATGTTTACTGTACTTTTATTTCGCAAGATTCCAGACTTAACTCTAAAGATGCCTAAGTATTGAATTAGAGCCCAAATCCATAATTTTTAGCTGTGTTACTAGGGTCTACTATTGATCAAAGGAAGTGAATAAAACACCTACGACAGTTTTGGTTGAGGACTGTAGATGGCACCATTGGTTAGGTTGTTAACTGTGGTCAATCCAGGACGGAGGAAAAGAGTGATAAAGCTGGCAGTCAGGGGTAGGAATGACAGTGTGTCAGAACATAAACTTAAGTTACTTCAGTAGCGCTGCCCATACTTTTTTTTTTAAGCTGGCATCTTAAATTCCTCATTTATCAGTGGTAGCCTATGATAAAAGTTATATGAGAATAGACATCTTAAAGGTGGAAAGGCATGGGCGTTCATATTTTTATTATTTATTATTTATGATAATCCCCCGTCACAACATCACTGCTTATTCCACTATATTCATTTTGTATTAACATGACTGCTGACATCTGATGATGGCTACCTGCTGTTTTATAAGCAGGCGAGCTGCATCAGTAGTTCTTTACTTATTTTCGTGACTTTCTGTTCAGTCTTGTCTGAAAAAATATCTGCGGTATCCTATCCTGTCCTTCTCCATCTCCTCTTCCTCCTCTTCGCCACCTCCCCGCCCCCTCGCCACCTACGCCCCTCTTTCTTGATATGTAGGCTGATATGAATTATTCCATATGACGGGCAATATGGATATATTCGTTTTCTAACTGTGCACATGGACTAGTGTGTCACTAGTAAGAATCCCCGTCCTGTCCCTCCTCCCCGCCGCTCGTTCTCCAGGTTGTAGGTGGGATGCTCTCAACAGCTCAGCTGAGTCTGTGCTCTGCGCTGGGCTCAGACACTGCATCCAGAATGAGGCGCCTCCTGCTCTTTTACCTTGGGCTGCCTTGCTTCAACCAAAGACAGAAAAACAAATGGAATCTCCTCAGTGATTCGTTCATATCCTCCGCGTTGCCTTTCTAAAACGTTAAGTCTCTTCCTGACAGCAGGAGCTTCAGTGAGGGATCAGGGGAAACCAGATACAAACAGGTGTTTCCATCCTATGGCTGCGCATTGAGCTTCATTCACGACTGTCTGCCTTCACGAATACCATGTGCGCGGCCATGTAGTTTAGTGAGATGATGCATAACCGCTTACAGGGAATGGGTTTGTGCGTATTTGTTGTGATGCTGAGAAAATGATACAGTTGGAGGAACATGCAGCGTGCTGTGGTGAAAGTCTTTGTACAGCTTCACGGTGGAACGTGTGGTTTTTATTTTTTAAGTTTCACTTTTTTCTCGGAGATACAACGGATAATTCCTGAATAACGCCCAAATTCACGAAAAATGATTCATTTGGACATTATCTAAAAGGCTTCACCGCACTGCTGGGACTATTTTACTGTGTATTTTTTCATAGTCCATATTGCAAATTCTGTGTTATTTAACCAATCGTTGTAGTTGCCTCAGACTGTTTCCACTGCGCCTGGACGTTTCCCTTCAGAGTCCAGCTTTCTGGATACAAAGGGGGTGATTATTTTCACGCTTCCTCGGAAGTTTTTTCCAGAGCGCTGCCAAACTGGCCATGGCTGCAGCGATTGCCAGCTCCCTCATAAGGCAGAAAAGGCAGGCGAGGGAGCGGGAGAAGTCTAATGCCTGCCGCTGCGTTAGCAGCCCCAGTAAAACCAAAGGAAGCTGTGAAAAACCCAGTCGACTGAACGTTTTCTCCCGGGTCAAACTCTTTGGTTCGAAGAAGAGGCGAAGGAGACGACCAGGTCTGTTGTGCAATTTCATCTCCATCTATTGTAGGGTGCTATTATATTTCAAAAATCATCTAAACAAGACAGATATTAAGTATTGCTCCACTTCTACTTAAGATTCAAAACATTATTGACCCTGCCAAAGTTGGTGGGAGAATGAGGGGGCTCCCACATGAAGTTTGTCCACAGAGAAGTCACCTTTGGCATCTCAGGCTGTGCTGAGGCAAATATCAAAGTGATGCTTCATCCTTCATCGTCTATTTATTCAGTCCACACTGGCCTAGATACACAAAAGTGCTTATTAAGTAGATTTTGGAAATCACTCAAGGCTTGACTGTCGCTTCTCACTGTTAAAATTAAACTGGATAATCAGTTCAGCACTGGTCATTTTTGTATCATCACTGTCCAAAATGGATTAATACCTAAGATTGATGTATGGTGCCCTTGGGTAGACTATCCCTTAAATATAGTTTCTTAATGAACCTCAAATGAGAGAGAAAGTTGACACATTGATTTAAATAAGCGAGTTGTAACTTTTATTTACAATTTCAAGCTGACTAGACATTTAGCTCCCACCTTATATTTCCCTATATATATTGTCAAGTTCTTTGTTGCTGAAATTATTACAATTTATCTGAAAATTGATTTGAAAACTGAGGGCAGAACTACAGCTAAGGTGATAACGCTAAGTATTATAAGTGGAAGAGTTATTGTATCCCCAGACATGTGAGCCGAGGTCCAGGGTGGCTCTTATTAAAGCACTCTTATTATTGCAGTGACAGAAGTGTGTCTCTGTAGCCTGAAGCATACACTCCCTTATAAATCTAGTGCAGAGGTGACCACGACTGCACATCTGAGCGGATCACATCTTTGTGAGTTGTATGTGGAGTTTCACAATGTGTGTTGACATGATAACTGCATAGTCGTACAAGATTCAGTTCTTTATTCAGCCCTCATCCACTTCATTTATGTCCAAGTTGTTTCATAACTCTGTATATGATGTACAGTAATTAGAGGTTGGGGTGCCTATTTATGCAACAGTATAACTATCCTACAGTTTTTACACCCCTCTCACTTCCAATTTCCATTTCTATCCTGTGGAGGAAGCAGTAAGTGCCAAGTAGAAGGCGTTGTCTATGTGTGACTTGCAGATGGTGCCTCACTAAACAAAAAGAACTGGCATCTCTCAGAAATACAGTGTGGACTCAGTATATTTACTTTGGTGTATTGTCCGCTAATGTAGCATGCACATGGTCCTCCTCCTCTGTGTTCACACCACATGCTGACATATGTACATTTCTAAATGTATGTCTGTGTGTGAAAATAATGCAACTACAGAGCTGATGCATATCTGCAGACCACAGTTCTTCTTTCGTCTAGGTGTCATAACTTGATAATGAATGAACACAGACAAAATAATTACAATATTCCCAGTGTCTGAACTGAATAAACCTTCTGTGTAACAAAAGTAACCTTAGCTAGGCTAGAAATGGCAGCACTGAAAGGTAAGTGAGATGAAAGGATAGATGAAAGGTGTGGTAAACCACAGTAAAGGACACTCCACTAGGGACAGTAACCAGGGAATGGAGAGCACTTAGCGCTTATCAGACATTACACAGATATAACACAGACATGCTACCCAGCCACTTCAAAAGTAAATGCTCTGCCACTTAAAACTATTGTCTTTTAGACTTACTGATGCTTGATTTTATGTTGCTGCACTTAACTATTGCTCTCATCATCACTCCATATTCCTGTCCTTGTTTTAACTCCATCTAACAGACTGGGAAAATGCAGCTCCTTCATTTGCACCTAAATGTACTGTCAATCTACTCTATTTTTAAATAAATAAAGTTTTGATTTTTATTTAGATTTTTTTCAACAGCAAATATATTAAAGAAGAGATGATTTTCTGGAAACCAAGGCATTTTTATTAAAAAAAAGTAATTTTTCTGTCATTCTACCTTCATTGGACAGTTCAGGTGTAGTAGAGTGATGGGAAGCATGGAGAGAGAAAGGGGGGAGAGTGTGGGGGGGGGGGGGGGGGGGGGGCATGCAGCCATCTTAAGACGACTGAGCAACCACACACAAAAGCCACCCCTGGCTTTTTTCACCCCTGTTCCACTGTGGAGAAAACACAGAAACAGTTTGCGAGTTTTCATGGATTGTGGACTCAGCAACACTGATCAAACCATTCTTACCATTTTGCCATTTGCCACTACTATTAACATTAACTTCAGTGTCTCATCTTACAGCTCCTTGAAACATACACGTCATTTAAATTGTTTCAATTCATCAGATGTCTTGCTTTATTTGTTTATATACCCTCTGGACATAAGAATGAAATGGCCCTTGTAAAGTGACTGCAGGATCAGCGGGAGTCTGCGTATAGGACATCAGCAAAACCAGAGCCTTTATCAGTCATCTTGTTTCATAAAGCGGCAACCACCATGACTAAGTGGTCAAGCTAATGTGAATGTGAAATGCAATTGCAGCTCCTCTAATGGCTACCACATTCTTATTTAAAATCTTTATACGAAAAGGATTCCATTAAAAATGTCTCTAATTCTTTTTCCACAAGACGGTCAGATCTTTATAGTTTAATTTCCTTCTTCTGACATGTTATTACTTAGCAGTCCTAATAGTGAGTTGTTGTTTTTATCCCACCTCGGCTCCACTCAGCCCTCCTACCCTTTGACTAGATTGGATTTTATGGCTCCAGGAACTTCCCAAAATGGCGGCAAGCAGTAAACAGATATCAAAGCTTCAAAATGTCCCTTTAGAAAGCTACGAGTGACATCACATTGCTATGTTCATGTCTTTCTACAGTACATGGTTTCATTCTTGTGTCTTCCTGTCCCTGTTTCCCCTCTGCTTTCACAGAGCCCCAGCTGAAGGGGATTGTGACTAAGCTGTACAGTCGACAAGGTTTCCACCTGCAGCTGCAGGCAGATGGAACCATTGACGGAACGAAGGAAGAAGACAATGGTTACAGTAGGTTTCAAGCTAATATTTTGCCACGCTAAATTTTGAATCACACATCTACTGCCATGCTGCACGTTTATCAGGGGGAAGCTTTCACCTTGCTGTGAATTCAACATACTACAGACAGTGTATCCAGTACAGCAGCTTTGTTTTTCTTGCGTTTGATTATATATGCTGAATTCTCTTTCTGAATTGCTGCATTTGAGATTTGAACCGCATTCAAACTGTTCAAAACATTTGATGTTTGTGGATAAACAGCAGTGGTTCATAAGTAAGTGCTGCAGTACTGAGTAGTTGTTTAATTTGATCTAATCAAAGTCATTCTATAGCAACCTGAGCACAGAGGATTGGCTTTTCACTCTCCTACACACTGCCTCTGTGCTGAGAGCCAGTTTTGTCTAATACTATGTATTGATGCATCCCTATCATTGCCATTACACCCACCAGCTCTTTGTTTTCCAATAGACAGATTAAAGAGGAGATCAATGGAAGAGTAACAGCACAGCCACTTGTCTGGTAACAATACAGCAGAAATGGACCACCTTATAATTAGACAGTGCAGTGAACACGGCATGCTTTTAAAGATTAGGGTACAGTGGGGTTAATGACCTATGTGAAATCAACTTTGTCCTCACTCCAAATGAATAAATGTCTGCATGGTACACAGAAACAGCTTTGATGTAATTCCTACTGTGTTAATCCCAACACTAAGCGGATGTAAACACTTTTGGAGCCTCTGAATTAGTACCTCTGTATTCAATTAGTCCCTTAGTGGAGATGGCGTGTGTATCTTACATAGAAATAGCAGCTCTGTGCAAGTGGAGTGTTGTCTAAGCAGAACAACACCTTATAATTTGTGTAGAGTTTGTTTCCTAAATAAAATAATAGCAAAGTTAAATACTACACAGAGCAGACCATGTGCAGGAGCAGAAATGAAGATCAGCATCTTACACACACACTATTATACATGATATGACAAACCAACCACCCCACCCATCATGTCTGCGTGGACTCACTTTTCTGTTGACTTGCATAACAACTGGTCCGCATTGGCACCAAAATAGTTTTTGAAGAGAAAATTAAAGAGTACTGCTGAATAGGAAGAGGAGAAAGAGTGAAGCTCTTTGCACTGTTCCAAAAATAGCGTTGTTAGGCGCTGGGTGCACTTGTCTCCATGGTGACGGAGAGCACAGTCCTCTTGGAGCTACCGGTGTCTTGTGATGGTGGGAGAGGACCCACTCAAATGTGTGTGCACACACACGCACACAAAAACAAGGACTTGATCTTTGCTACTGTAGCTTGCTGAGAAGACACTTTGGCCGTTTGGCTGCAGCCATAAAGAAGTTTGATATTTCTGTGACATTTTCATTAGGAAGGCAAACAATGTCAGAAATAACAAATCCAAGTCTCATAAATCCCTGTGAATTCCTTCTCATTTTATACAGTGTCAGCCATTTTCTTGTATTACATCACAACTGAGCAAACCCACTGGGTATCTTGGGACACAATAGGGGATTGTAAGGCAACTCTAAGTTTCTTTTCCTTGAAAGGAGGGTACTGTTTCAATGTTCAAAACAAAGCAGTCCTATTCTCAGTCTTGTCCTGGCTTTATAAATAGACTCAAAAGTTTCCATTCACTTGTTAAAATGTCAAATTTTCCTGTTCCCCTATTTTAGCAATATTGGAGATGTTTGATCCCAGAATTTGGCAAATAAATTAGCCGGTCTTCCGTTGTGTAATTCACATCAGTATGGTATGCACCCAAAACACATTTAATGTTTGTATTGCTACTAGACTCTTACATTATTTACCTACCCCAGCCTTATATTTTTTCTTTAAGTAACCCAGTTTTCCTCAACCAAGGAGCCACTGCTGTTGAACAGCAATCAGACCACAAAAGTGGCGTGTAATATTGTCACAGCAGCTTACTTTTTTAGCTCCAATACTTTGTCTTGCTGTCATATTCAGGCTACTCTAATTGCAGGCATGCTGTTCCCAGAATGAGTAACAGGATAAATGTTTAAAATGTGACTAGCCATTAGTGGGAACCTTCAGGTTTATTGTCACACTGAATCGCTCAAGATTCCTAGACTAGTTAGTGGGTGGAACTGAGACACAGAGACAGCCTGCAAGCAATTGTGAAAACTGTCCCTCAGGCCTCCTCACCCCTTCTTATTCCATGTGCCTCTCTGCCCCAGGAAAGGTCTGTGAGTGGGTGGCAGCCCTGCCGTCCTCTTCAGTGTGCTCAGGTGTTTCTAGGAGCCAGGAAGTAATTGAGTTTCCCCTCTTGAAAATCTCCATCAGTGCACTGGCTGGTAATCCTTTTGAAATGAAGTGGACTGCAGATGTGTACGTGTGCGTCGTGGTGGGAGTATGAAAGGAGAAAACTCAGTGAGCGACGCAGAGTAAGGAGGGTGCAATTATAAAGACAAGAACTGCTCACATAGCAAGATGTTTCACATCAACTCATCAAATCTAACACTATTCTACATATAAGAAAGAATTATACAAAATGTTTAAACACAGATCCAAATGTGTTTAATTTATATTTGAATAAGTCTGCAAATCTGGTTGGTTTACGACAGTAGTGAGACATCTTATGAAAACACTCATTGTTAGACCCTCCAACCATTTGTTTAGAAATGTTTGAAGTGATTTGGTATTAAATTAATCATTTACACACTATACACTAAGTATAGTTTATGTTTAGGTTGAAAGAACATCTCAGTGCAGCCTATCATTTAATTTAGTTTCTGTCTTTGGTCGACATAGTCAATAAATACAAATTTGGCAAGCAGCTCTATCATTGGTCAGCTTAATGAATGCACAAAATTACTGTACAGTACATCTAAAAATACTGTAGATATTGAGGTTGTAAATAGTAGGTCTTATCCGTTTGAGATATACATTTTACTGGCAGCATCTTCTGTACACAGCTGCCAAAGCAGGCGTCACCAGAGATACAGCGGCAGAAAAGATACAGCAATCTGTCATTTTGAAAGCTTCAAGATAGAGTGTGTCTCTTTCCCCAGGGAGCCATCTTTTGATTGCTGCACTATTATATGAATGTCAGTAACTATGTGTTGGAAAAGTGGTGCAATTTTTGGGTGAGCTTAAGTTAGTAAAGTAAAGTAACTCAACCACACTGAACCTGGGAATATAACTGAGTGTTTAAGATGCATTGAGTATGGAGAAATAGATAGGAGTCCTGATTATATAATTAATACATGAAAAAATAAATGAAATAATGATAATGACAGAAAAAAATGCGTAACATTGAGAACTCTGTTAGTGATTGATTATATTACATAAAAGACTACATCACTATATATTTGTGACAGCCGTTTTGAAAATATCTTCAGATCAGTCAAGGCACCATTCAATGTGTGTTAGAGGGCTGGCAAATATTCTCATGTGATATTTATCCGTCCATTTTGACATTCTTTTGTTGTTATTGTTGATATACACTGACCATTACATTATTTCATCGGGGACAATGAGAACATACAAGAGATAAAGAGTGACAGAGATGGATAGAAAGATGGAGAGGGTGCAGCAGAGAGAGCGGACAGAACCGCAGAGCGATTGGTTCTTAAAAAGCCTTTTCACTGAACCGAGAATATGCTGCCAATGCCCGTTTACGCCAACAAGTAAATACATTATGCATTCCTCTGGTTGTTGCTTACAATGAAGGCCCAGAGAGAAGCTGGTCTGCTGTGTTAAAGCCATAAGGGCAGATGAAATAGCCCATCAAAAAGCCTCTATAGTGCACTTCTCGCAAAGGAGTCAGATAGTTATCTACTAAGTGGCTGACAAGAGGACCTATAGTAAGGTCACAGTCTGACTCACAGCTTATCTGATGTGAGAATTAAGTTTAATCTCTCCTCTCATATGTGTCTAAATTTGGAAGTCTCTATCCTAACGTGATAATGTACAGTCTTAACAACCAAGAGGGAAACTTGAGAGGAATGTTGTTGCTGTGGATATCATTTACTGTATTTGGTACTATCAAAAGGATAAAACAAAAATCCACAGCAGTGGTGATGGCATCATTGTTTGGGAGTATGTCCAACAATAGTCAGAACAATGGGCGGGAAGTTTTCTTTTTCGGGAACAAAAGCACGACTACAGACTTTCAGGTGGACGCTCATGTGCTTTCCTTTATTCAGCCTGTGGGTTTCCTGCCAGCATCTTATGAAACACACACACACGCACACACACGCACACACACACACAGAGCACACAGTGACATTAATTTGGCAGAAGTGTAGGCTACTTCATTGACCTGCTGTCTCCCCTCCCTTGTGTTTGAGAGTTAAGTCTATGTACAGAAATGAGTGCATGTTTTTTCTCCTCCCCCACTCATAATGCTGCATCACACAAGGCCCATAATGACCGCTGGAAGATGGCATGATGGAGAGAGCTGCACCATCGTCGACACATTCAGCACTTGTTTTCATGTTTGATTCCTTTCCAGTTCAGTGATTTTTACATATTGTGTTTGCAATATTTAGGCTTTACAAAGCCTACGATTTTGGTTCATGCGGGTGAATACACAACATCGTGAGCTACTTCATCATTTCAAAAAGTTTCTCAGTTTCTGTCTTTTGTTTCTGATTTGAGAAAGTAGCTGCGTCTCTGAGCTTAAGTCTTACATCTATTTGTGGTATTGTTTTGAGAACTCACTCTTCCATCCCGACAGATAGCGAATACTAAATACAGCTACAGTATTTGAACCCCTGATGGTGAATGCTACATACATAGTTAACCAGGCAGAGTTTACAACACTTTGGGTTTGCTCTAAAACTTACTTGGATTTCTGAATTACTCATGTACTATATATGTTAATTTATCTACTATGTTACTACAAGCTGCACTTTAAATACATCTTAGATGATATA
This sequence comes from Seriola aureovittata, assembly GCF_021018895.1. NCBI lineage: Eukaryota > Metazoa > Chordata > Actinopteri > Carangiformes > Carangidae > Seriola > Seriola aureovittata. The sequence continues at coordinate 11,847,477 of NC_079371.1, read as the reverse complement.
TATCTCTAGCATGCATTGTAATAATAAGAAATTATAGCCACTGTACATGTATTTTTTTTATTCATTGGCTTCTTCTTATGTGATAAGTGTATTAAATGGAGATGAAAATGTACGGTGCTTATACTTTGTTTCTGCTGTCCGTCTCTTTCAGCCATGTTCAACCTTATTCCAGTGGGGCTGCGAGTGGTGGCCATCCAGGGGGTGCAGACCAAACTCTATCTGGCTATGAACAGTGAGGGCTACCTGTACACATCAGTAAGTGTACTGTATTGTTTGTGTGAATGTGTGTGTGTATAGGATGGCTCCTGGCTTCAATGCTAGTGGGTGTCCCTCTAGTCCAGCTGTATGAAGAGAGCATGTTGGATCTCTGGCAGACATCTGAGTTACTATGTTAGACAAAAGATATACAGTATACTTGAAAAGAATAGCAGATATGTTGCTTTAAGGCTTAATATTTAGCAGATTTTTTAGGTCTAGTTATATTATTTGTGTAAATGGGTAACTAATTCACACTGTGCCCACTCAGACACAAAATCATCCTGATCCTGATGAAAGAGCAGAATCACTTTCTGATATAATTCAGTGTCAATAAAAAGTTCAAGGATTGTGTAAGCAGGCGGAGCAGTGACATATCCGATCGTGACAGCTGGCTCTTCATCTTTGATTAAATGTGCAAGGTTATGAATAATTCAGTTGCAGGCCGAACAATGTTCCTGTTCGTCTTCCTCCCAAATGCCACCATCGCATTGTGTGGCAGGCGTCACGGAGAGGACTGACAGGCTGGTTGGATGTGCACCCAGAGGGCGTGCAGACACACACGTTTACTGTTGACAGACAATCCTCATAGTCAAATTAGTAAAGATTGTTCTGTATGGTAAAGGTCTCAGTAGGCAGACACAACAATGATTGATAGAAACAAGCCAAGAAAACCTAATGATCAAGTAGCTTTTTATTCTGCAGCTGCTGCTGACAAATTATCTATTACATGCTTAGGCAGTAATGTGATGAACGTAGAAGGAAAACTGGCCCTCTGGCCCCTCTGTCTCTCTCTCTCTCGTACACACAAACACACAAATGCATTAATAAACAAGGTTAATGTGCTAGCTCTCACCAAGCATTAGTTCAGTCAGAAACACTTGCATCAAGGAACTGCGAATGGTTAATCATTTAGATTTAGTGAAAGAGGCTCTACTCTTTGAGGGAGCTCTCAGTCCAATCCAAGAAGCAATAGGGATTCTGCTGAAAATCCCCTAAATAACAAACACAATCATGAACCATATCTTAGCAAAGACAATGATAACAAAATGGTCAGCACATACTAAATAGGAGATCGGGGTACAGGGGACAGCTACAACAGCAAGTAACATTATAAAGATATCTGCAGAATAACAGTGACAACTGTCGCAATGTAAAGGTCGGCCTGTACACCTGTGTAAACGTGACTGGATCTTACCAGAAAGCTAGCTGATCAGCTGAGGTATGCACCACTGACACCAATGAAGCATAAATAAAATCCCTGATAGCCGATCAAGTAAATTTCACTGCGCTACAATTAACACAAGGACATTTAACTGTAACTTAAACAATCAAAATATTTATGTTTGTTTAGTGACAAATGTGGAAAGTAAAACACTGCAATCATAGATTGTGATGCACACAATCACTGTATCAAATCAGAGATTCATTGTAATAACAGTATTTATATTTAAGCCCAGCACCTGCTGTCAACCAATCCCAAAGTGACTATGTCAGTACCTTCTGGTCCTGTCTGGCTGAGGCTGTGTTTCAGACCTCCATCTGAATCCCTATCAGATCTACAAGAACTTTTCTGTTGTCCATGCTATGCTCCGACTTCCTTTTGGAGGAACGCAGAAGTAATTATTTCTGCAAGGAATCAACAACATTACATAAATAATTGCTCTGTCAAAATTTACTTATATTCTGATACTTGTTACATTTTAAAAGTGGCAAATCGTTTTAACATATGCAGGACTTAATTTGATATTTTTAATTTGGAGACCAACAGTTTTTGCAATTTATACAATACAACACTGGCAAGTTTTATTTGACAGTTTGACACAATTGCAGTTTACACAAATCTGAAAAAACATTTGTGTCGTTTTACCTGTCACTCAGCATTTAATTGCAAGTATAACCTGTTGAGCTGCTGTCCCTAGAAGTGTCATGTTCTTACTAAATCAATTGAAAATAAAAGTCAAATTTCTAGTGAACAGTTATGTTAAGACACAAGGATCTCATTCAGTGTAGTATTTGTAAGACCAAAAGACTGACAACATAATCACGGCAGCCTATTGTGAATGTTGTATGGTCTGTCTATAATTACATCTTATAATGAGCGCTAGCATTTGTTTGACAACATATCCATGTGGGTTGCCCTAGCTAAACATGCCTGAGGGAAATATACAGGAATAATTGAAATAAAAACATACTCCTTAAACCCCTTCCCACACACACACACACACACACACACACACACACACATATATATTCACGCACTGTATTTAACATGGCACTCTAGCAGTCCACAGCTCCTAGTGAGTGAGTGATTTTAATGATATGAGCTTGGCTGTCAGTAATTAAGCACATGCAGCAAGCTGTAGGATTAATTTAATAAAGATGGATCCTGCTGACAAAGGCTTTACGAGCAGAGAGAAGCAGCAGTAGAAGTACTGGCCTATTTCTTAACTGCCTTTTAGTGCTAAGGTTTTAGGAAAAATGGATGCCAAGAAGCATACAATGACTTTAGATGAGCGTTATATTCATGTTAAATTGCCTCCTTGCTTCTGTCTGTTGCACTTCACTGAAACAGCTCTTCACGATCTTCAATGACATCTTAATGCACAGTGCCGCAGGAGAGTAATCTAGCGTGGCACTGTTGGATTCTGAGTGCACCTTTTCACATTGCTGATCATGGTATTCTAAAACTGAGAAGCCTAGGCGGTGGTTTGGTGTCTCTGGGTAAACCTTACATAGCTTCTTGTCCTACCTCTCCGACAGTGTCTCAGTTGCTGTTGTTAACTGTGCATTCTCATGTGCAATTCTATCTTGTGGTGTATCCCAAGGTTCTATCTTGGATCCTACCTTGTTTGCCTTTTATATGATTCCCCTTAAACTGAGGTAGATCTCATCACTGCTATACAGATGATATCCAGTTATATTTTACATCCGATTTTAACCTCAAAATAGGCCCATTGTATCTCAAGATGAGACAGAGAATATTCACGTTTGGTGATTTGAGAGTGCCACTAAAAAGCTTTTGACCAGGTCCTTGAAAAAGGTCTAATCTGACACCTATCTTGATTCAAGGTCAACATTACCACATTTAGAGCTTCCTATGGGTCAGACACCTACCTACGTAAACTATTACAGAACTATATTACTCTAAGTAATATAACAGTAACAGTACTGTGTATACATACATACATACATACATACATACATACATACATACATACATACATACATACATACATACATACATACATACATACATACACACACACACACAGTACTGTGCAAAAGTTTTAGACAGGTGTGAAAAAATGGTGTTACTACCCTTTGCCTTCAAACCAGCATCAATTCTTACAGGTACACTTGCACAAAGTCAGGGATTTTGTAAGATTATAGTCAGGTGTATGATCAACCAATTATACCAAACAGGTGTTAATGATCATCAATTTCACATGTAGGTTGAAACACAGTCATTAACTGAAACAGAAACAGCTGTGTAGGAGGCTTAAAACTCTGTGAGGAACTGCCAAACTCTGCTACCAAGGTGAGGTTGTGGAAGACAGTTTCATATCCCAGGTCATACACCATGGCAAGACTGAGCACAGCAACAGGACACAAAGTAGTTATACTGCATCAGCAAGGTCTCTCCCAAACAAAGATTTCAAAGCAGACTGGGGTTTCAAGATGTGCTGTTCAAGCTCTTTTGAAGAAGCATAAAGAAATGGGCAACGTTGAGGATCGTAGACGCAGTGGTCGGCCAAGGAAACTTAGTGCAGCCGATGAAAAACACATCAAGCTTATTTCCCTTCGAAATCGGAAGATGTTCAGCAGTGCCATCAGCTCAGAACTGGCAGACACGAGTGGGACCCAGGTACACCTATCTACTGTCCGGAGAAATCTGGCCAGAAGTGGTCTTCATAGAAGAGTTGCAGCCAAAAAGCCAGCCTCCGACATGGAAACAAGGCCAAGCGACTCAACTATGCACAAAAACATAGGAACTGAGGTGCAGAAAAATGGCAGCAGGTGCTCTGGACTGATGAGTCAAAATTTGAAATATTTGGCTGTAGCAGAAGGCAGTTTGTTCACCGAAGGGCTGAAGAGCGGTACAATAATGAGTGTCTGCAGGCGACAGTGACGCATGGTGGAGGTTCCTTGCAAGTTTGGGGCTGCATTTCTACAAATGGAGTTGGAGATTTGGTCAGGATTAATGGTGTCCTCAATGCTGAGAAATACAGGCAGATACTTATCCATCATGCAACACCATCAGTAAGGCGTATGATTGGCCCCAAATTTATTCTGCAGCAGGACAATGACCCCAAACATACAGCCAATGTCATTAAGATCATATCTTCAGCGTAGAGAAGAACAAGAAGTCCTGGAAGTGATGGTATGGCCCCCAGAGAGCCCTGATCTCAACATCATCCAGTCCGTCTGGGATGACATGAAGAGACAGAAGGATTTGAGGAAGCCTACATCCAAAGATCTGTGGTTAGTTCTCCAAGATGTTTGGAAAAGCCTACCAGCCGAGTTCCTTCAAAAACTGTGTGCAAGTGTAACTAGGAAAATTGATGCTGTTTTGAAGGCAAAGGGTGGTCACAACAAATATTGATTTGATTTAGATTTCTCTTCTGTTCATTCACTGCATTTTGTTAATTGATAAAAATAAACTATTAAGACTTCCATTTTTGAAAGCATTCTTAGTTTACAGCATTTTTTCACACCTGCCTAAAACTTTTGCACAGTACTGTGTATGTATATATATATATATATATATATATATATATATATATTATATATATATAAACAATACAATGTAGTGTTGTTGCTACTTACCAATTTGACATAAATTAGATTAGGTGGATTTTATTTATTAATATTTAAATTTCTTATGTTGGACTCAAAACATTGGAACCAATGTTCAAAAAGCACTAGAAGCAGTAAGCAGAATGAGAACTTAAACCAATACCAAACTGCACTGAATTAGCTTTTTATTCTATTTGTTTTTTCTGATGTATTAATGTGTTTTTATTTTAGTCAAATGGTGAGGAGAATATGCTACAGTCTAGAAATAATACTATTTGCTGCATACACTACATCATCCACGCCGTTTTAAATCCAGCCTTCCTGTGAAATACAGTATATCTTCTAGGTGTGTTAGAGGAATACAAGTGGGGGATGGGTTGCAGAGCTTTCTGTTTCAGCTAAATTAGAGAGGGAATTGAATTGAATGTGTAGCTTGCTGCCTAATAGTGTCTGCCTTGCTGGGATTGCTGCTATGGTAAAGTGCTGCCTTGAAGCCACACATACGAGACAATAGCAGGTCAGCATTGGAGGGAGATTCCCAACCAACAGTGGAGAGACAACAGATGATGTATCCTGGGTGGGGGGGCGGGTGTGGGTGGGTGGTGGTGGTGGAGTGCTGCTGCTGGGATCTAGATGTCTACCATTATTCTACATGTGTCTGCATAAGTACATGCATGAATGGAAATGTGAGTGAACGTGTGTCATATAATAAATAAGATTCAAATGATTTACATGCATAGTCAATTAAGTTCTATGACACTGATTACAATGCGTACTAAATTGTAAATGTATATGCATGTTTAGATTTAAACTAATGTTATGCATTCCATTTGTTGACATTAATTTGAGTGGCTGAGTGGCTATTACAGCATAGACTGAGTTGCCTCACATAATGCATCCGGTGTATGCTCTTTCCGTTCGGAAGCAGCTGTATGTTCTACATTTAAGAGCAGAGAACCTACACCAAGAAAATGAAAGAGGAATAGTGAGAGAAATGAGGAGTGAGAAAAAGAGTGTACATGTGTGGGTGAGGCAGAATGCACCAGTGAAAATAATTCATCCATCAGCGTCAGTGTGTGGAAGAGGAAGAGCCAATTAATATGTATTTTACTTTACTATCCTCTGTTTTCTTGTTTGCCTTTCAGAAGTTGTGGAGTTAGTTCAGCAGCTTTAACTATAGAAGTGGGTTTTTTTTGTTTGTTTGTTTTTTTTTTTTTTGTTTTTTTTTTATTCTAGACAAAAAACTGTTCCACGGTTGTCAACATAATATAAAATATTCTGCAAAAACAGACACTTAACAACTCAATACCGTTATATACATGTACATTTATAGCAATGAAGTGAATATTTCCACTGAATCTGAAAAAAATAATATATTAATTTGCCCTTTCTTGATATGTTTTCAGATCTGTGGGTATATTTTTAGACCCTGAGCTAAGTGGTGTCCACATATCTCATGAGGTGCCTTTGAAGTGGTGTTATTAATTTCCTGGTGGGTCATATTTGAATTAGTGTGAGTCACTGAGGCTCCAGTTGAGTCTCGTCTCGACTGCTCTGTGCGAGTGTGTGTAAAATGGAGAGTTCAGGGCTGATGAGGTGGAAATATTTATCAGGCTAGTATTGAGGTTTACGAGCTGGCGATGGTCATGCATCTTGTGAAAGAGTTCCTACATAAGACATTAAACCCATAACATCTCTACTTGTTTATAAAAGCACTCTGGATATGCCTTACGTGCCATCTAAAGGACTGTAGTGAAAAGAAAGGTAATCTGGAGAATGCGCAGAAGACAGAATGATGATGATTCAGGAAAAATAAAAAAAAAAGGCTGGTAGGCAAATGCAACACTCACATTATATCCATCAAGTCACTTTAAGTATATTCCTCCCATTTTAGTCTAATTTTGGTATAAATTCTATTTTCAAAATAATGCGTCAGGAGTGTCACTGAAATCTTGTATTAGGGATGCAGAGGGTGTGTACAACAATAAAATGTTATTCACTCTATGTGTGTAGGATCCGTAAAAATACAGGCCGAAAGGTATCAAAAAAGTCTGTATATTGTTGTGCTTGTACATTATGTATTTTACTGTATTCCTGTTAGAAATGTAGTTGGCTCACAGCCATACCTTTTCAACCATTTAGCAAGCACAATGCCTCTGGTAAATAACCACTGCTGTAAGGTTTCACTCCACTGAGCTGTGTCATTAACTACTTTGTGTTTGTCTTTAGGATACTTTGTGTTTGGTGTGTGTGCTCCAGGCTTCAACGTGTACCCTGTGTGGGTGTGTCTATTTGTATTTGGTATTTGTGAGGGTCTTTTCCACTAGCTTAACGCTCTCCAATTTATTCCCAAACAAATGAACACTATGAGTGTACTTTATCTTTAGCTAAAGAAAAAGGTGCTTTTTAATCCACTTCCACTCTACTGAAAAGACTGGGAAATTGAAAAGCCGGATTTAGCAAGATTTGTCTTCACTGCCTGGCCATAGCATTAGCTTTTGTGAATCTCACAATCATTGATGTGGCTTCAAAGAAACTAGAACAGCACTCAGCCCTGATTCCATTGGCATAATTGGTGTCATTTAAGTTTCGATATGGCAGCTGAATACACATGGGGCAGTGCGCGGCATTGATTTGGCTTGTCTTGTGAAAAATCCGGCCAATATCTTTACTGAGAGATCAGATCCATTATGCTAGTATTTCTCCTCCTGCTGATTGGATCAGGAAAACATTATTCAGCTGTAATTACTCCCCAGAAGCCAACAGAATGCTTTTTGAGAGTGCATCATAATTGATAGGGTTTTCTTGACATGGGTGCCTTGCTCATGGAATATTCATTTTACAGTTACACTTATCACTGTTGAAATGTGTAATTGTGTGTTAGAATACAGAAGGTTTCACAGATAGGGAGCGAGTGTGTGTGTGTGTGTGTGTGTGTGCGCGCGCACATGTGTCGTGTTTACATCCACGGATATTACAAATGACAGGGAAACATCCTTCAGTGCATTACACCCAACACTTGTCATCATCCTTTAAATGTCTTTTGCCCATAGGCAGTTATAGGATCGTAAAGCGCCGCCACAACTTCAGAAGGGATTCCCCCTCACTGTAAAACATAAGACTCTTCTCTGTCTCTTTGGTCTTTGCCAAAAGAGATAAAATTCACTTCATTTAGAGAGACAAGAGTGAATGAATGTGTTTGTATAAGTATATAGGTTTCTGGATGGAAGAACATATTAGTTGGAGGTGAGACACCGACGGTGAAGATCTTTTTTCTAATAAATGTACAAACATGTTTACATGGGCAGTGAACATATGCTGCACTGAAATGAAATTTGCATGCCTGTCACTACAGAATAAAAAAAAAAACAACAAAAAAAAAAAACACTGGGTTGATGAGAAGGAAAGAAGGATTTTGTGATTTTAACCAAGTTCAATCTGAATAATATTAAGTATGGAATCTAGTGGAATCTTAAATACATTTTTCTAGATATACAGGCCCAGCATGAGGATTAAAAAAAGACCCCGTACACACACACAGGCACCCTGCATACGAATACCAACAAACCCTACAACTGATATGTATGTAAAAGGCAGGCCAAGGTAAAAGTACATGTCTTTGCTGGTAGTGTATTAGGTTACAAAATGAAGCTGGTACACAACATGAATAGAAGACCCCTAAACTTTTCAGTCCTCTTTCCTCTTGTTTGGTTTCTTCCAAAGACAGGGAGGTCTACAAAGTTAAATGAAAACATTGCTCAACCCACACACTGATGCTTTAGAAAAGAGGAATGAGGATGGACTGTGAATTTTGCCCACTCCTTTCCAATAAAATTTGGCAAAATGTATCACAGAGCTCCCAGCAGCACAACTACAAATTTTCTCCAAGCTACAAAATTAGGAAGAGCTGGCAAACTCATACAAGAGGGGGTATGCATGCATCTAATCAAAATCTTTATTACACTGAAAGCACCAGAGCCTTTCATCTCATTTTCCTTTAACCTAATCGCTTCTATATGAGAGGGGCACAGCTCCTAACAGCATTATGTATGCTGAGACAATACTGTAATTATTTATTTTTTCTTTCCAAAAACACATGTCTGGACATTGGTGAGTGAGGTTGCCAGCTGTGTATCATTTGGACAAGGACGTGTCATAGTTGCATATTTCAAGGAAAAGCCCATGTAGTGTAATGGGATCATTAAAAGTCCATTTAGTCAAACCACCTTAGAGAAATGTGGGGGGGGGGGGGGTTGACAAGGCTGATATTATTTCAATGCAGATAGTGTCCTGCTTTTTATTTCTAAAGTGATTTCCCCTCGCTCCATCTGGCACCGGAGTCATGATTAAAGTGATGTGAGATTTTTTTCACTGGGAGACTGGTTTCAGTGAACAATAGATATGCTATTGACTGAAGAAGCTGCTACTGGAGCCCATTCAAAAGCATCTGAATGTCTCTGTCTATCACAGCCCTGTTAGGATAGAATTGGGGATCCCGTGCCATTCTGGCCCCTCCTTGTGTCAGTCTGAGCAGGTCTGTTCTCCGCAGATCAACTCCAATACAGCAGTACCCGCCAGCAGCCTCTCCACCATCTTGGCTCTAAATGTGCCTGTATCTGTCTGTATGTGTCTGTTTATCAATACACTCTTATTCTTCTCCAGGGCGAGTGTAACCAGCCAAATCCACATAAGCTCATTATTAGAGGTAGAACAGAACTCCTGGCTCGAGAGCTGGCTCGACAACTGAGCAGCAGTTGTGTAGCTTCCAATTGCTGCTCGTGCATAACTGAGAGGTGCGCTGCCCAGCCTGTCTAAGATTGCTGCCGCTAATCAGGCTGAACAACAGAGTCATACAGCAAGAAGGTAAAAAGACACTGAGGCAGGGAAAGAGGTGCACAGTCAAGAAATTAACAACTTGTAATTTGTTGGATTGACAAAGCAAAGGAATCTGACTTGAGTAGAGAAAACAGGAGAAAATCTAATACCTTTAAAGGTCTAGACAAAAGCTTTGACCCAACACAGCTGAATGTGTGCTAAGAGTAGTAAAGAACACATCAGAAACATGAAAATACATTTGTAGTCTTTGTGTTTCCACAAATACACTGGAGTATAAAGACTAGATGAGCAGTCTAATACTTAAAGAATACTGGTATGCAGTAGCTTGCCACTGAATAACTCACAGGCCGTGGTTACTCTGGCTGACTTTCTTTCAATAATGCCATAATTTGAGGGATACAAATATCTTAAGACAACATACTGGACTGCAAGGACGATGCCAAGATGCCTACGGGAAGGGCCAAGGCAGGCTTTATTTTTTAAGCTTAGTTCTTTTAATAAACGCAGCAAGGCGTTTGCATATCTTTTACCACTCTGTTGTCGTGACTGCAATATTGTTGCAATCTGCTGGGGCAGTAGCATCAGAGCTGGCAATGCAAACAAACTGAATATGCTGATCAAAAACACTTTGTCTGTGCTCGCATTACTCTCGAGCTGTTAACAGTTTGGAGAGGAGGATGCAGCGCAAACTGCTGTCTATCATGGAAAATGTCCTGAATCCCCTCCAAGATCTAGTAGTAAAACAGCAGAAATCTTTCAGTAAAGGACTTGAGGATGTGCACTTTGGGTTCCGATTGACGTCCTCGGATGCTTAAAAGGTTCTGTAAACAATCGTCACTAACTCCAGATGTTGCACTTCACCACCAGTATCTAAGACCAAAACAAATGCTTGTCGGCCACACCTCAGACCTCCCTTTGGCCACCACCCTTCACGTTCTCAGTCAGCAAAGTGTTACGAAGCCCAGTGAAAGTGGTCACTAAACACACAACAAAAAGCACAAATGAATAAAGTTACCTGTGCACTTGAGAGCCAACAAAATTAAAAAAAATTCAGCCCCAACCATTAGCCCACGCTAGCATTGCCATGATGTGCTCCACAGCAATGTAAGCCAGCCAGCGATGGGAACATTTGCGGAAGTTAGCTATCTCCTCTATATCTTTACATAGAAAATCATTGTTTACTGCTATGTTATTGGTCAGAAGTTTTACAATCAACAAATCATCTTTACAATAAACACATTACAATAAACTAGTGTTCGACAGAAGAGACAACATATTGACAATTTAGCTAATTTTACTTTGTCTTGATCGTCGAATTATCTACTGAAAAGATGGTAACTCCCCGCTCAGTTTGTCTTACTCAGACTGTTGTCGCCTTATATTAGCGTTAGCTGAGCTTAGAAAAGCATTTTGCACAGAGTAAGGACTGTGCATTTTGTCCCCCTTCACCTAGACTGGCTTTAGGGAGGGAACTCTTTGCCACCTATGTGGACACAAGGAACTATTGCATCAACCAATACAGTAACTCATTAAATGAACGTTTGCAAACAAGTTAACAGAACAATCATGTCAAGTATTGTTTTAAGATAGACTTGAAAAAAGTTGAACCTGTCCTTTAAGGCACCAAGCAGCAAATTGTAGATGCAGCCAAGACACACAAGCCATCAACTGTAGATCTCCATCTTTTCTTGGACTGGAGTTGAGATGAAAGGCAAAACTAAGTGCAGACATTGTCTCTAACAGATATTGATGTCGGTGGCATCAGCTAAGGAGCTCAACTACTGAAGACTAAAAAGGACTTAAGATGTGTGGTGTGAGTCAAACTAAAGCTGACGTTTTTCTGTTTTTCACATGTATTGGTAAAAAAATCTTCACCCCAACTCTGAACCTAAACCTTCACTTGTCTGCATAAACAGGGGTGAAGAGCACAAGTCATTTTACTTGACTAGTCCCATAAATATTTGTCCAAAATAAGAAGTGTTTGGGAGACTTATTTCTTACTGAACTGTAACAGCTCCCAGCTGGTTCTCCAGCCCTCCTGGTGGGCTTGCATTTATTCAAATGGGGTGGTTTGTACCCCTGTGATGTCGCAGCTTAACTGAGAGCTAAGGCTGAGCCAACAGTTTGCATCCCATTGAGGTGATATGTCACAAGCTTCCTGTGACTTTAGCTTTGTTTCTGTTAGAGATTTTTTTTCTGGTGTGGTCTGTGAAGGCTAGATCAGTGAGAAAGGCTGACGAATGATGGTCGTCTGTTACTGTAAGTACGTCTGGGTTTTGTGTCTTCAATGGGCTCTGACTGGGTGTAACAAAAGCCACAGTATAATAAAGTAGTATAGTAGGTTTCTCTTTTATCAAGTTCAACAATTGAACATTTTTAATCCATTACCGTTCACTGCGTTTTACAGTACATAGCTTTTGCTCGATTTAGCTGCACTGTACACAAAAGCTTCAAAGCACATCATCACCAGACATGAACCTCATTCAGTCTTTTGAAGTCCTGCTAGTGCTGAACATGAAGAGTGACGCTGTTGAACCGTTTATAAAAAAAAAAAATCAGAGGCTGTTATAGATGACACCCTGTCTGTTGGTGGCATGTTGTTTGTCATGATCTCACAGTGAGATCTTTGGCCCTGAGGACACATCATCACTCTCACCATTGACACCCACCAAAGTGATGTGTTTGCTAGACCTACTTCAGTCTGAAAGAGGCATCCATCCCTCTCTTTCTAAGAAAGCTCACTTTGTCATTGAGAGTTGACCCACTGGTTATTCCAACTGTATGTTATGGTGGTGTTTGTATATATTGTATGTATTTTAATTTGCAGACTAAGAAGAAAATTTAACCTGCATGGCAAAAACAACTCACTGCTCACTAGCTTCACTCGTCTTTAGCTGCCTTTCCCTCATGCATTGTCCCTCGATCCCTCTCAGGGGGAATTGTCTAACGAATTAGATCGTTTTGTAGACTCACTGCCCAAGCAGCTCTACAAATTGGACAAACACACATATACACTAGTGCCCTTGCGCGCACACAAAACCTTGCCTCAGGGGAAATAAACCTCAGCCACACTGTGTTTACAGCATTAATGGCCAAATTCTATATAGGCACCAGATTCTAAACCGAACAGAAAGGAGGAGTGAACTCTTGCACAGTATGGAGTCTGGAAAATGAACAGCAAAATAACGTCTCCAAGGAGTCTTCCCACAGAGAGTTCATTAGTTAAAGAGATAAAGAAGCAATCTGACAGCATACAAAGATAGGTGGACACATACCTTGCATGCACTACCCAAGTGCACACAGAGTGCATAAAAACATATTAAAGCCCCTTTGTAAAAGCATTTAAATAATTTTGGTAGTTTAAAAAAGGTCAATACTATAATACGTCGTTTGTAAGTTGAGTGGCTATGTCCAACAAAAATCATAAGTACAGTGGACAATACTCTGAAAGATAATGAACTGCCCATACATAATTAACAGCTAGGAGCAAATGAGAATATACTCATCTTGCCTGTATGTTTTATTAATGCTCCTTTGCATCTGTCATATTACAGTTATCTATGCTATAAAGTGCTACATTATTCACGACAGTAAATGGAATGAATAGGTTTAGAAGATTCTCAAGAGACAAAAATCTTAAAGCAGGGGCTTGATCCTTGTGATAGCCAAGTATGCGCTGGACGTGCAGCGCAATGTACCGTTATTAAGTTGCACTAAGTAATTAACTATTGCATTTCAGCTGCTTCTCTTCATAAAAGGATGTCAAAGACTCTTGAGATCTTGTGAATTACTGTCTAACAACTATTATACACTGTAACTGCTTCTCCTTCCCCCCCCCAGGAACACTTTACACCAGAGTGCAAATTCAAGGAGTCAGTGTTCGAGAACTATTATGTGACATACTCCTCCATGATATACCGGCAGCAGCAGTCGGGCAGGGGCTGGTACCTCGGTCTGAACAAGGAAGGAGAAATCATGAAGGGGAACCATGTCAAGAAGAACAAGCCAGCAGCCCACTTCCTTCCCAAGCCTCTTAAGGGTAAGACTGCACAGATCCACTTTTACATTTTGCTATACAACATTAAAAGTCAGGTTACGCTTGATCAGAACTAGTTTGTACAATGTGTTGTCCGACCACGTGGGAAATCAAGTGCTTATAGCTGTTCCAAATGGCTACACTCGAAGGGGGAGTGAAAAGTGAAAAGAAAAAAAATCCCAGTGTGAGGCGAGTGTGACTTTGGATTGTTGTTTATGGAGCGTTACGGGGTGCTTCCGAAACTCTCTGACCATCCAAGAAGCTGATCTGACGGAGAAAACTGGCAACTTGAGAAGAGTGTGGAGCTCAGCATCAGGGATAAAGTTGCTGTACCTACAAAATCTATTGAGAAACTTTCTTGACTAATCAGCAAAGTCACTTTTCTAGCTGGCAAAGGGTTGTTCTTCACTGTAAGAGTCCTTCTCTGAGAACCACTAGCTTGTCTCTGTTTAAATGTCCAAATTTTCACTTCCTGTCCATGTGGATATTCATTTACTATAGACTAAAGGAGCTGCTTTCTACACGACTCTCTGCTGTTTAGCAGTCTCCTTAGAGATGCTGGCATGGACCTATTCAGTGGCTTCCTCTAGCTGGTTACACTCTGCTGCAGACACAATCCAGAATGAGGCCAAGCCATTGTCTGTGACCAGAAGCAGCAGGAACAATATGTTTAATGCTTTGAATAGTAGCACCTAGGACTTTATTTTCTTTACAGTAAAGTCATAGAGAACCCCTCCCATCCAAAATATGCGTGTGGTAGTATGGCTATAGAGAACAGAGGAAAAAGAGTGGAGAGATGGAGAAATGGTTCTGTTCTCTCTGTTGAAAAGGCCACAATCCTTTCATCTTCAACAAGACACAGATTTACCTGTCAACAGAGAGGAGACGCAAAGAGAGAGTCTGTTTTCACTTCAGTGGGATAAAAGAAAAGATTTTTTCCTCTTTTTTTCTGCGTAAGAAATGAAAGGCTTGCAGTGCAAAATACTCAAACAATGACGAAAAGAGGCCATTTTTTTTTTAGATTGTTGATTGTTGAGTACAGTTTGGATTTGTCACATGGGATTCCATTTATAGTTTCACTACATTCTTTTTTGTGTGCACACATTAACATGCCTACTGGCACTGCAGAGTTATTACTGGTATCTAACAAGGTAAAATGATGATTAGGTCATAAACCTAGTGCAAGCATTTGGTTTAGTGAAGTATCAGATAAAGTATTTTATCATATAATGAAACAAGATTAGGTGAATTGGGTAAAATTTAAACGTTATCAGTTGCTTACTTCAAGTGAGTTGTTGCAGTTTTACTTTAAATTTTCTGTATGGTATTTTTTCATTCATATACTTCTTTCAGTATCTTACGGGAAAAAAATCTCAGAATTTTCTCTACCCTCTGCAGAGAGGGTTGATGTAGAGCGTTGCAATCTTCTGAATACACTTAAAAGCAATAGCCAGAGAACGATTGCCTTGCTTTATGCTGAGAGAGAAATACTGAGAAAGACAGAATAAAAAGATAGATATAGGCTGGATGAGACAGTAATTATAACAGATTCCAAAAACCATTGCCCTTCAGCTTCCTTTATGTATTTCAACTAAAAGCAGAAATATAGTATTTTTGAAGTTCAACATCAAATCCAAAATGAGAATATAGCTGCAAGCAGCCATGTGGGGGCCAAGCAGCCCAGTACGCCCGAGTTGCCATGGAAACATGATGTCATTAAGTCAAGGGCATGGTTGTAAGCACTCGCAGCAGCAAGTTTCATGTCAGTTGATTAAAGATTGGCTGAGATATGACTTGATTTCTTGTTTGGCACCTTCACCGTCAACTTGTGTTTGCTCAGTTTTGTCAGGCTTGGTTTGAAGAACATCTGTGTCAATTTTGGTAGAAACCAGACATAGGAATTTGATTTTAAGGCAAGAGCATCAATAGTTATAAAGGCAAAATGTTTATTGTCTTATTGCAGCACCCCCTAGAAGTCAAAGAACACCAGATTTATTGAGCTACCTCCTGATGCGGCCCTGAGTCTATGTACAAAGTTTAGTTTTCATACATAAAAGCATTGCTGAGATATGACCTTACTTCCTCTCTGGTGGCTTTGTCGCAATTTGTGATTGGCTGTGACAATTGAATGCTTTCGAAAATCAAAAATCCATGTAATAACTTTTGTCAGGCATGGTCTGAAGAGGATCTGTGCCAATTTTAATAGGGATTGGACAAAGCTTGTCTGAGGAGGACCAAAAAACATTTTACCATGAAATCCAATAATGTAGGGAATCCAATGTGGCAGAAATTGACACCATAGTGTGCATAGCGTTCAAAAGTATCAGGGGAGTGTCCCCAATCAGTGTGCCAAATTTACCATATGATTGCAGGGGCTGCCATAGACTCCCAAGGCAAAAGATGAAGAATATGATGAATAAGAAAAGGTAGAAACACAAAGCGTGCCTGCACAGCTTGACCCCCCCCCAAAATATGAACTGAAATATCCATTCAACTTCTGTTGTAAGACATTCTCCATCTTTTTCACAAACTTGAAATTATTCATTACTGCACAATATTTACTAAATTTTTTACATAATTTAAATTCCAGATGCAGCTGGTGGTTTTGAAAGCGCTCTGTGAGGGAAAGAGAGAGAGGAAGAGAAATAAAGCAGAATTTGTTCCAGCAGCTCATAAAGATTCACAGGCAGTGGTGTTATAGGGCACCAATTAAGAAGCTGTCTCTGCATTGGCAGTGGCATCTCCTCCAGCCATTACTCACTACTCTTCTGGTTCCAGTCTGTGAGCCTCAGCCCACAGCCTCTCATTCTGTCTTCCTCTGGATGAAACAAGTTCAACTCACGTCATTCAAACCCAAACAGGAAAATCCTCTTAGAATTCTTGCAGAAAGCCTGGATGCAAAACACAAAGAGCTGCCTTTATCGGGATAGTGTGTAGTCTGTCAAGTGGCGTCTGTCACAGAAACAGTGAGGTTTGTGTAGAGGAATGTGAAAAATGACTAGGTGGATGGGGATTTGTGTTTAAAAATAAATAGCAGCAGTGGTGTTGTGGTGGAGGAGATACACTAATCCTGAGGTCAGCTGCCCACCATTATAATCATCTCCATTAAATAATACCAAGACTGGTACCAATCATCAGCAGTTTCCCAGAGAAACCTTGCCATTGATTGACATGTATACACAAGGATGGTCTCTGGATTGCTGCTGTAACAAAAAATGCTGGGCTAAGTGAAGTGTCTGAAGGACTGCGTTTGCTGTTTCAGGCACAGATTCCCTTAGGAATGAACATCAAATAGCATTCTAGACAGAAGAATGTTGACAACATCCTGAAACCAAAGACTGTGAACCTCAGATTACTGATATTTCTTCTGAAAAGCGACTGCTGAGGTGCAGATTGGACCAATGCTGCATACACAGCAAAGCTAAAGCACTGGCAACTCCTGAATTTATAATGCTATGCTTATGTAGGATTTTTTTTTTTTTTTTTTTTTTTTTTTTAATTCAGCACTAACCTGGTCTGCTGTGATCTCTTAATTCAGTCTACAGGGAACTATAAGTAAAATCTCATGTCATACTATCAGAGGACTTGTTCTAATAACCAAAACAGAGTGCTTTTAAACTTATTTCCTTGTCATCTGTATACTATAAGTATACAACTATTAGTTTTCTGTTATGGTTTGTCTCATGTAAAAAAAAAAAAAAAAAAAGAAAGTCAGCTTGTCTGATCTGATTTACACTTGTCTTGTGTTTCCACAGTGGCAATGTACAGAGAGCCATCCCTCCATGACTTGACAGAGTTCTCCCGCTCCGGCAGCGGCACGCCCACCAAGAGTCGGAGTGCCTCGGCTGTGCTCAACGGAGGCAAAGCTGTGAGCCAGAATGAGTCGACGTAGCCCGGTAGCCGAATCCAGGCCTGTGGCCGAACCACGAAACCTTACCTCCAGCAGAGCGTGAATCCAAGCAGACTTCTCTCACCGATCAGCGGTTCAGGACTAGCTACGACAACTAACCACACACAAACACCCAGACAGCATCAATAAAAAATTAAAAAAAAACCCACAGTTAGGTACCATCCTGATCAATCATTGTTTCCATCTCAAAACAGCATCAAAAGTAAGAAACTTAACAGCACATAAACCATTCTGGACTTAAAAATAAATTAAAATTTTTCTTTTGGGCTTGAGATTTATTTATTACTTTGATCACTCTCTTTCGGTGATTATTGCGTACCACTTAGCTCATCTTTATCTTATTTTATTTTTCTTAATTTCCTGCGGACAATAACTTTTTCTTAGGTCATGTAGACACCAAGCACTCGTGCATCTGTCAGACAGGGACAGGAAGTTAGACATGTAGGCGTTCAGGGCAGCCAGTAATGGTGCTGGTCTACAAGGCTGCAGTGGTACAGTACAAGCCCTGATCTCTGTCTCATCCATGCTTCTGTGAATACAAAGCCTATAAACTCCCTGGTGTGGCACAGCCTAGAGCTGCTGGGACTGTGGCCAGCCAGACGGTAGCTCTCCTGCGTCCTAGTGCACACGCTCAGAGACTGAGCTCTCTAGCATGGGAAAATGAAGCCTATGTTCAGCTGACCTGAAATATAAGGGACAGTGTGGCTCTCTTGCAGTTTTTTTTTTTTTTCTTTTCAGAGATGCCACAGCTGCACCTTGTTGGTTTTTTTTTTTTTTGTTTTGTCCCCTCTTGTTCTCTTCCCTTGTCATTGTTCAGTATTTGTATTTTTGTTGCTGTTGCATCATTGAAAGGGGTTCCAGCACACCAAAGACAGAACGAAAGAGTTTCCCTTTAAGCCGCTGAAAACCAAGCCAGTATAGAGGCAGAAAGCTGGAATTTTTTTTTTCATTGTACATTATTGGTGAAAGAAAGCAAAGATTTTGAAGGAAAAAAAAAAAAAAAAGAACAATGGACAAAGGAAGTGATTTTAAACAATTTGGAGTTGGCAGCGTGCTTGATGTTGTGCTTTTTGCTGATATGCTCAATGATCGAAGTATGAAACGATTACTCTGTGTCCCCATTCCCTTCTGTTACCGCTGTGTTCACAACGTCTCCGTCTCTTGTCCTCGTGATCTGTTTCTTCCCTCTGTGCTTGTGTCATACTTCGACCCCCCCTGCCATCCTTTTTTGTGGACTTCTCTTGACTGATACAGTTCACCATAGGAATATGGTGCAAGCCCCTTCCCAGGATGCTTGTTATGTGTTTGAGTAACTTATTGTGGTGACAATATTTTCTATATTTAAAAAAAGAATACTGTGGACTTTTAGGTGGCTTAACATTTTATAGGACACGTCATATTTGTAAAAGTGAAAAAAAAAAAAAAAAGAAAAAAAAAAAAACGTACAAAAACGAACATCTTCCCTTTCTTGCACAGGGCATGTACAAACACAATTATGTACAAAAAGGACCCTTTTTGTGGGCTATGTACTCTTCCCTTCAGCTACATAACTTCTTTCTGGTACATGCTTCTGGGAGGCTTTCTTTTCTTGGTTTCCTCCGGAGGTGGTTTGTATTAGGTGAACCTATCTGTTGCATGGGAGAAAGCAGGGAAATTCTGGTCTAGAGCTGCATGATGTAGGCTATGTGTATTAACCCATGTTGGATCATGTGTTCCAAACTACCAGGCTAAATCTGATAAAACAACATATACAGGCAGACACTGTGGCTGTCTGATAACTTCCAGTTGTTTATTATTTGTTGTATACACAAAAATGCACTGAATAAAATGTTTATATTAAGATATACTTTTAAAATGTGTCAGACTTTCTTCTTTGTCCTATTAATTGTCTTATTTATTGCGCCGAGCAGCCATCGCAATTATAGAGAAGACTGGGTTTTGGGAATTAGATTCTAGTTGGCAGGATCTGTAATAATTGGTGGTGTAGATGGTGGGAATCATCTGCGCTGCATTCTAGTGTGAAAGGCTTGCTCCCTAGAGGAACCCCTGAACATGCACTCATACCCGATAACTTTCCTATCTGCGGACGCCAATGTATCACATAGAGGCGGGGTATAACCATAATTGCCTCAGAGTTGAGGCTGGTGGTCAGGTTCGTAAGGCTCATTCCATCTAATAAATCAATATCTCCTTTGGATTTGAAAAGCTGAAGACTAGCTACTTGGAAATTGCTCTGTTTTCCCTGTGTCTGTATGATTGTTACCTTGACTCAGTGACATCACATATTAAGTAAAATCACTTTTACTTCTTTTCCAAAAGGCTGACCTTGAGATTGGGTTTTAGTAAAAATGTTTCAAATTCTCTCATCCCAGGAAAGAAATCACGCTTGGGCCAAGATCACATACCAAGACCCAACAGCCTCAGGAACCCTTCTTGGTGTGAGGAACTGCAGGTTGCACAAGATCAAATATGTCTTTACTTAATAATTAGGCAAATACCAAAAAAAACAAAAAAAAAACAAAAAAAAAAAACAACAACGATCCTCTTTGATGGGTTAAATTAGAACAGTTCAGCGCTATAAGGTCTTTGTATGTGCAGAGAGGATGTGACACGAGGTAGTAATTACCTGGCGAGTGTGTCAGTGCTAAGAGAAGCTGGGAAAGAATGAGCTGAATGATGGCATGACACTGTGTTAACCTACCAGGCTCTGTTAATAAGGTCAGCCCTCTCCCTCACTGTCTCTGTCATCTCGGAAAGAAGCACTTTCTTTAATGAGGGGTTTTGTCCATGATCACTCTGCTCTGATCGTCGCCCACAGTGCATGTCAGGAATGATAAGGGTAAAGGGTTTCAAGATGTGACAGAAAGAATGAGCAATGTAAGAAAAAAGTCAAAATACAAGAACACTGAAGGTTTTCTGAATTAATTTTCTGAATAAAGATGTTTTTAGGATAATGAAAGAAA
This sequence comes from Seriola aureovittata, assembly GCF_021018895.1. NCBI lineage: Eukaryota > Metazoa > Chordata > Actinopteri > Carangiformes > Carangidae > Seriola > Seriola aureovittata. The sequence goes on along the minus strand of NC_079371.1, from coordinate 11,826,677 downwards.
AATAAAAGAAATAAAAGATTACATTAAAAATAAATGACTGACACCTTTAAATCTCTTATGTGATGACTATTTCTAAAAAAAAAAAAAAAGAAAAATAAAAAAGAAAAACAAACATTAGCTTTTAATCTTTTTTACCCTTTTTGTAACTCACTCCTACAAGATGTACAAGTGTTTAGCTTATATTAAATCTGAATTCAGAATTGCATATTCTAATCAGTGGTGGACTGGATAGTGCATACACAAAGTTGTAATGCTGTACATTAAACAATGTATCTTAACAGAAATTATGAAATGAAAGTTACTAGTCCGCATGCATTTAGTGAGCCAAGAAGTCTGGAAGTATCATGCAGAAAAAAACAACAAAAAAAAAGCCTGCGGTCGAAAAATTCAGATTTTCTGTCCAGAGAGCCGCTAATGTGCAGACAGTTATCATCTAGACCTTTGAACACCAATAAGGACCATGGAAAATAAAACTACAGAGAGAGTGCATTGGGATGGACAATGGATGGATTGTTATTCTGAATTTTAAATTAACAAATACTGTTGCGAACTAACTCAGATATAGAATGACCTTTAAAAATCCTTACACAGGTATAAAGATATACAGCAAGTCACTGAGTCATGTCATTATACAAAAGTGTAAGAGCAAAACAGACTTTTTCTGGTTGCTACAGCCTATTGTACAACTCTAGAATAAGCTCACTCTTATAGAGTAGGCATCAATTTGGTCTTCGGAGACTGCCTCATTACGCCCATTGCCAGCACAGACAGGAGAACTAATAGGCCCCTGTAATATAGGCCCTGATATGAGCTACTTCATCGTTCATGTAGTTTGACATCCCCCTACTCCCTTCATTTCCTTTTGCCCATCTCTAGACTCCATTCATTAGCATGGGACAGTCCAATTTATTAACTGAGGCTGCCTTCCTTGTTCAGAGATGGTGATATGAGGAGCAGCCTCTCTCTCTCTCTCTCTGTCTCTCTCTCTCTCTCTGTCTCTCTCTCTCTGACCAGTTATTCTGCCCTTCACTTGGTCAGACTAATGAGTCTTCATGGAGCCCCAAAAAAAAGAGCAGATGCAAATCTGGATGGTGTTAAGTCTCATGCACAGAGACACACAGCCACACACGCACATACGCACATGAAGCAAATCTATTGCCACTCCAATGTGCAAGGATTTGAGATCTTCAGTGAGAGCAGTCTGATATAATCTGTCACAAATCATACAGAGCTGATGGAGCTGTGATATGCGAGCACTGTGTACCTGTGAATGCTATAACTCATTACCCTTTATCACTGCCAGCACAGGCTGGCTGGCTCCATTCCTCTCTCCCACCCAGCCTCTCTTTCTGTCTCTCCGTCTTTGTCATCTCCTTCACAAATGCACGGGTGCTTTGTTTTAATTTTCAGTGCATGTGTCATGTGCACAAATCACACAAATGTTTCTATAGACTGCTTGGCCGAATGGCAAGGCTCATAGCATGATCTTTTAAATTATTGATGCATTAATATTTAATAAAATATTCATTAACGCTTCACATAAACAATAAAATATAAAGCTACAGTAAAGAAACCACTATTAAATCATTTAATAACAAATTACATTCACAAAGAACAATTTACAACCCCCTCATATGGCAAGTAGAAGGATTTGTATCAATCAATAGATTCACCTGTCTAAAAGTCAAAGCTGAAAATTCAAATCCATATATTGTTCATATTCTTTCCATGCCATTTGGATTAGGAGTTCTTCCCCCAATACAACGCTGATTTTACAAATGTGTATTGTTGCATTTTATGACCTTTTTTTTTTTTTTTTTTTTTTATAAAAACAGTGTCGTCACAAGAGTTGCGTTATACAGAAAACAATTTTCCACCTGCCAGTCAAGAAGTCATTGCATGAAATTACTCTCATTATGAAACAAGCTGGAATGATTTGCTCCTTGCATTCTGCACACAATTTAATGTCCAGCAAACTGGATTAAGTGCAGCTACCAAGAAATATTGATGCTTTTACAACCTATGAGAGAAGACAAAGACAACTGAATTTAATTGACTGGCTGACGCAGAAACCTCCCACGAGGGGCAGCTGCAGCTCTCATTTACTTCTCTTCCTCTGCTCCCTCTCCTTTATCTGTTGGTTGTAGACAATTTAGTAATCATCTACTCTATACATTGATATGCTATTAACAAATGAAAAGGGGAAAATAGAATTTACATGTTTGGTCTGTTGGAACACGAAGCTTTATTGTCATTGCTCACAGAAAAAGGACTACACCAAAACAAACAGTGGGGAGGAATTGCTATAAGGCTCAAAACCCTGGAGACATACCAAGTGTAAATCGACGGGAGTGGGGACAAAGAAAAAGTGACAGGGGAACAAAATAGGATAGAAATGCTTAACAGTGACCCAGACAGCTAGTGTTAGGAAACAAAGTTGTATATAAGACCTCCTGGGGAGAAATGAGTGACACCTGAGATTAGTTACTGTGTAAAAACAGTGCACAGCGCTGGCACATGACAGAAAAAACAAACCCAAAAAATAAGCCCATATTGTGACGGTAGTCAAACACAAAGGCTGACTAACATTTTGCATGCCTTTGGCTCATACGAGAAGAAAACATGGCAGGTTGAAAAACTGACGAAATTGAATGAAATGTCCCGCTGTTAACCCTGTTTCGCCAGGCCTCTCACTTCCTAACACCGAAGTGTTCTCTGTGAGCCAACAATCCAAATAGAGTTTACTCCTGTTTGTCCCTCTAACAACCTCTCTTCCATCATCCTTCTTGTGTGCCCCTAGTTGGCACAGAAAAGACAGTAGCTTCATTCTCAACTGATTACCCTGAGCAGAGAGTGTCTCACACCTCTGCTTATCAGCGCTACCAGCACATCAGAGCGCCAGGGACAGACAGAAAAGACGGGAAAGACACGCTGCCCAGCGAATGCACATTGATAACATCTACCACAAATAACATCGGACATTACTGTTTCCCCCATTAGGGGTGCACTACAGCTGGGGTGTCACCTCCTGCTTATTCTTCAGGCTATAGTTGGATTTAATGTGGATTGTTTATCAGAGAAGGGAGCTCAACCCATTGGTGATAACTGAAAAAGAAACTAAAAAAAAGGTAAGAAATCAGAACATGGAATTTGTGACAGTTTTGTCTTGCGTTGGCTCCGTTCTCCAGTACATCACATTGAATTTACAATGACGCACTGAGTATAAGGTTACAGAGCTGACTTTAAGCCTTGAGCTGAGGATAGTTACATTTACATCAGATAAACAGGGTATAATATGTAGCCCTTTTCATACATAATTCATCAATTTAATTTGAGAGACAGTAATGTGAATGACTTACTGAGATCTGTAACCCAGACATCAGTAGACACTTGGGATGTTCCTTGAGGCCTGTGCAGCAAGTATAAAACATGCTTACATGGACTGAGGTCAGGTAATTTGCTTGGGCATTCAAAAACTTTCCTCAGTTTTGGTAGGAATTAACTCTTTGGATGCCAGTTCTCGAGACATTTCATTCTAAATCACAAATGTCAATCTTGTGGTGGTGCTACAGGAGAAGTCAGAGGATCATCAAGACCATTATGCTTCAAGGGATCATGAGTGTCTGTACAAAATGCCAATCCATACTGCAGATGTTGAGACATTTCACAAAACAAAAGTGGTGTCGGTGGTGTTGCTAGATGAAAATGCTAGATATTAATGGAAATCATCCTCTGGAACTATGAATTTCCAGACAAAATATCATGTAAATCCCTGCACTAGCTCTTAAGATATTCCAGTCTGGACCAAACTGATGGATCAACCAGCTGAGCGACCAACATCATCTTCTCTATGCATGCAAGGCTATAAGGTATCACTTCTCATGAGAGGAAATCACAGCTGCTGATTTGTTTTTGCCTGAAACCATTTGGACATCCACAGACCTCTGGCTAGACAGGGAAATTGCATCAGCATTACACTGCATTTTCCTCTGTATTAGATAACAGATTTAGACCACACAGTCTAACAAATTAGACAAAAACCAAAAATCCATTATCAAAAAGCCCTTTGTCTGGTCTGAGCAACTTTTGCAAAATCCTGTAATGAAATTTTAATTCGCACACCTGTCAGATCTGCTGTACATTTGGACCTTCTGGACGTTTTATCTGGGATCATATATGACAGTTTTGCAAGACCATTCATTATGTCAAAGATTACATAAACAGAGGAAGAGTAATTAGACTGAAGGAAAAAAAATAATTGGTTGATGTAAGGTTACGACCAACCAATGAATGATCACGTATCCCTGTCTCAGCCAGGAAAGTCCGATTAACATTATTATAATCCAGACAAGGAGATCAACCCATTACTTTAATGAACAATCCCCAGTTAATAACATGGAGTAGAAGAGCAGCTTTGGATGTGAATTATGAATAATGTAAGGGGGAAACAATGCATATTTTCTCTGCGGCGTATGGTAGCTGTTCTCATTGCGGTTTTTATTAACCACATCCCATTCTAACAAATTAGTGGCCCTGGGGTAAAAAAAAAAAAAAAAAAAAGTAGAAAATTGTAGTCTTATGTAAACTCTAGACAAGCTTGTCTCATCTCTTGAGAGGGGGTTGGGGGGTATCCACATGGGATACAACAGTAATTTTAATATCTAGCTTTACATGTCTTACCCAACTACTGAGATCTCCATCTTGTCTGCTCAAGGTGCAGTACTGTATTATAAGCTGCACTTAGTGTTAGTGCAAATTCACTCAAGGGTTTAAAAATATGATTCTAAGTTACTTGTAGAGCAGTCTCTACAGAGACTTGCACTTCAAAACTATGCATATGTAGACAGACCTAGGGCTATCTGACTCGGGTACAACATTGAAGAAACGTGCAACTCTGTGCCTTGCACAGTTGAAAATATTTCAACTTGATATTGGCTAAAATAAATGGCAGAATAGCATAAAACATGTCACAAGAGGGGAATGCAAGTTAGACCTGCTGTACCATAGGAAAACCATAGTTTTGTGGGTGTTGTGCTTTTAGCAACACATCAATGATCTTCCCACTTTTATACATGATCAATAAGTGATCAGTAAATGCCAGGGGTTATTTTGCACAAAAATAAGAAAATAGCAATAAATTAGAATATTTCCTTGTGGCTGTATTGTATTCTGGTCTATTGGGGTTAAAGTATGGAGAGAGTTTGTATGTCTGGTTCATTAATGATGCAGTTCTCCCTGAAGGATTATTAAATGTCAGTGAAAGATGTTGTCTGGCAAGAATCTCTTCCTCTTTGAATCTGAGGGACTGACACCAAAGCCTGATGTTTACTGCAGAGATGTTGGATTAACTTTTTGTGCCAAAGACTTAATATTGTAGCTCTGTTAAACTATCTTCATGTGATGTGACATTATCTGTGATAGGCTGGTTTTTCAAGGGAATGAGCAATATGCTGTGTATATGGCACTGAAGCGGAACTGGCCTAGCATTGTAATGTGTGGTGCTTTTATTTAGTATTTTTGGGTGTAAAAATAAAACCTGCTGGGCTCTGTTCCCCATGCACTTTGCCTATTGTGAGTAATACGAGATATCACAAAGGAGAAGTGCAACAAGGTTAATATCAACTGCAATTTATTCTTTTTAAATTCTACATTTTCCAGTGGTGTAAGACATCTTGAGACTTTGTGTCCTATAAAATCGGTACTAACTGTCAATTTACTTGGAGAAAACAAGTAAGTATGAGTACACTGAGTCTGGGACTGTATGGCTGCGAGTCATAAGAGAATAGAATCACAAACATTTCATCGACTTTGATATTGTGGGTTCAAATAGCAGCCACTGTCTGAGGTTATACCCTCACTCTCCTCTGTCTCTTCAGTCACTCAAAGCCAAATAAAGATGTTACATAATTGTCTTTTTTTTTTTCTTCAAAATGTGAGATCATTTCATTTATTATGGCACCTTTTGAGTCATGTTTTTGAGATGTTTGTGTGAACCCAATGTGTAATCAGATACTATAAAGTGATGTTGTGTCAGACCCACCAACCATATTTCTCCATTCTAAATTATTAGGGTTTGTATTCTCTGCAGCTTTCAACACCTACCTACCACATTGCGATATAAATAAATGTAATCAACTCTTACAGACAGGGACATCGGCAATTAATTTTGCTACTTGAAAATCTATTTGAAATTAGATTCATTCAAGAGACATCCAAACAACCAGCATGAGTGTTATGCAACTGCAGTACATTTCACTACATCTTTACCTGTTCCAACTGGATTTGCTTCAGTACTTTCAACCACAATTTATTCAAACCTCAGTCCTGCAAAGCAAAGTCATTCCCTCAGGACTAGAGGAAACACTTACTGTACTACTCATTTCCCCTTGTCTGACTAACATACCCATGATATCATCTCCAGCACTATGAATCACCTGTTCCTATTTAGCATAATCAGATAGTGAACAACAGAATTCACATTTCCACCACAGTGTGAAGAATCTGATCATACTCATGTCTTGTTAGTCTTGTTTTTTAGCATCATATCCATGTCATTTTCTGTCCAAACGCATTTCAGTTAGCATCCTCCTTACATTCTGCCTGTCCCCACTCTTATTGTTAATAACCACCCATTTTAAGTTTGTGCCGCATGTTGTTCTCCCTTCCTCCCTCCCTCCTTCCCGTCCATCCATCTAACTCCTCGTTTCTCCCCACTGCTTGTTTCCATGTGCAGGAGGGAATCCCAACTCTTGCCTCACTGCAGTGGATGAGGTCAGGCATTACGTAACAGGGAGCGAACGAGCCAGACAACCAGCACTCACCTCTGTTAGCATGCAGTCAAGCAATCAGGCAGGCAGTGAGAAGCAGGCAGGGGCCACATCCAATATTTATGAAGCCTCTGCAGCATAAATGCATTCTTCCCCTGCCCTGCTACAGTACAGTAGACAGCACGGCCGTGCGGGGAAAATATTTTGCCTCCAGTCCTCCATCATGCATCATCCAATCTTGCACCAACCCCCCCATCCCCACTACCAAATAACAGTATACTTACAGGATACAAGGAACAAGAGAGCCTGGGGGAATATTAATGAGAACTCAGATCACTGCCTGTCTAACCAGAAAATGTGTGTAAAACCAAGCAGACAGATGTGAGAGTGGATGTCTTCAGAATATCTAATAAAATCATTGACTGAGATCACATAATGAAATGTGTGTCATAATGTTTTGATATTATATTGAATATGTATCAGTGGTAAACAGCAAGACTAAAACAGAATGTGTAAAAGATGTAGTCTATGATGTCTGTCCCTGTCAAAACAACAAGAGCGGCTTTAATATCCTGCTGGATTGACTGCCACAAGCCAAGGTCCGGGAGTGAATCAATATCGCCGCCCTTATCATATTGGTGGGATGGTATGATTTACTGATCTGATATTTGAGGAAAGCAATTTGCTCTGCTTAGAAAACATGACAGTTTCCTCCTCTACATATGCATACCAGTAACACCCCCACACAAATAAATGGCCTTGACATTAAGCATGTGACAGGAGAATGACGTGAGTGAACAGAAGATAAAGAAAAGGACTTAAGACTTGTGTGAGCCAGAGGAAGAGGACGAAGGGACAAGACAGAGATTATAAAATGAACGCAACAGAAAAATGGGGCAAAATAACAAGCTCCCTGCAGGGAAGCCCCCGACTTGATCATAGGTTGACTGCTTGCAATAATTGAACATTTTATGAAGGGAGCATGGATGTAGCGGGCTACTAGTAGTCTGCTAAAGCTGTAAAATTCTACTGTATCTGTGCTATCTTATTCAATGTACAGGTTCTGCACACTCACTGAGCACTTTATTAGGGACACCTGTTCACCTGCTTATTCATGGAATTATCCAAACCATGCATATCCAAATCATGGGCCAGCAGCGCAACGCATAAAATCATGAAGATACAGGTCAGAAATCTCAGTTAATGTTCAGTGCTGCTGGAAATCATCACAATAAAACACTACTCTGCATACGCTCACCGTTTTCACACAATTTTGTGTTCAAATTCTCGATCAAGCTTCCGCCTGATACAATCCTAATTCTAGTTGTAAAAATCAAGAATTAAATTATTTTAGTTTGTGATCACTGGAATTGACCAGAACAGAATGCAAACAATTACAAAACACACACACACACACACACACACACACACACCAAGCAGCAAGCTTCCTTTCAGATCTCATCTTTATCTCTCTCTCCCCTCCTCTAATCACACAACTCCACACCGTGTCCCCTACTCTTCCACACCATTACACTCCCTTTCTCTGTTTCTGTCGTGGCTCTCTGTTCTGCTATCTCCTGGTCTTATCACTTGTGCACAATCACTTTACCTCTCCCTCCGGCTGAAGCTTTCTTGTGCTTTACACGTGTGTCGTATCTTTAGTCTTTATCTTTGAGTGACTGTTGTCTCTGTGCTTCACACTAGGGATGCACCGATCCGATATTGTTATCGGTATCGATATAAAAGAAAAATCTAGATCGGGTATCGGTGACAATGGACCCGATAATAGGGGGCGATCTATTAATTTTAGCTCTGTGTTATACGCTGTGAGTGCGTCATACGCAAACAAGACAATACGGCCATATTGTTCAGGATGGAGCGAGCGAAAGGATCGGAAATTTGGCGGTTTTTCATGCTATCTCAGCCTGCAAGTCCGACGGCGATATGCAATACTTGTGGCGTGAATGTTCCGAGGGGCGGTGTTAAATCTTCCAGCTACAACACCACCAACTTAATCAAACACCTCCAGAAATTTCACGTCAAGGAGCATGCCGAGTTTATTGAACTCAACAAACAAAAGGGCAGAGGTATGAAGCAGCTAACTTTGATGGAGATGAAAGAAAGAAGTGAACATTTCCCAACTAACAGTGTGCAGGCAAAACAAATCACAGAGAGAATACTGAACTTCATCGTTATGGATGGGCAACCGCTGTCGGTTGTCGGGGACAAAGGATTCCGGCTGCTAATTAGCCACCTGGAGCCACGGTACGACATGGTAAGCCGGAAATACATGTCTGAGACAGCTCTACCTGAGCTGTATGGAAAAGTGTGTAAAGACATATCAGAGAAGATAAAAGATGCCAAAGCTCTGAGTTTTACAACCGATATCTGGAGCTCTGACGTTTCCCCCGTGTCACTTTTAAGTTTAACTGCACACTGGCTGGATGAGAGCTACGTGCCACACAGCGCAATGCTAAATGCTACAAGCTTCCGTGGGTCACACACCGGCGACGCGATCGCAGCTACCCTGACTGGACTGGTATTCCTCCAAGGGCCTTCATCCCCTTTTAGTGGTGAAAAAACCTGACAAATTTGGACTACCTCTTATTTTTTTCATTTTTTTAGTTTTGACCAAGCTAGTGAAGCTATTGGTTTATTCAGCTGTTTTTTAAATGCATGTTTAATTCCCATTTGCACTAAACATTGTAAAGAGCTGATCTACCAACCAAGCCAGTAAAGCTATTGTTTATTTTCTCAATTTCAGCTCCGTCATTATTTGTTATTATTTATTGTATTTAATTTTACATTGGATTTTATACCAGTGACATTTGTATTTCTTTTTACATGTTGTTTGACCGAGCTAGAGAAGCTATTGGTTTAAGATTTTTGTACTGGTGCACAGTTGTTAAATAAATAAGTGACTCAGAACATTTATATCTGTTTATTTGTTTTGTAGAAAAGGGAAGTCAAATCATATGCACAGAAGAATGATCACATTTTTTTTTGTCTCGCACTATAAGACCATTTGATAGGTAATAATTCAGCGCTTCGTTCGGTATCGGATCGGTATCTGCAGATACTAAACCTCAGATATCGGTATCGGTGGTGAAAAAAGTGGATCGGTGCATCCCTACTTCACACCAGTACTGTATTGCTTTCATCCGGTCCACCCTGTATGATAATTTGGTGTTGATTCCACTTGTCAATAGTGGGACTTGTGGTTAGGACAAATAATGCACATGCTTGGATATCTGTGGCTTAAATGCCCATTAACAGCTCAGCCTCTGAGCTCAAATGAACCAGGATGTCAATATCTTGGCCAAATGTCCATCAGCTTTCTAAGTGGAGCTGGAGCCAGCAGCCTAGGGAGACCTATAAATCTGCTGGCCATAACGTATCAGTATTCAACGAAACTCACAGAATCTCTACGCTCTCTGCTGCCACTATCACCATGAAAAGGACTGTCATTGTTAATAATTACTATCAAATATCATTTCATGTCAGGGTAACAACCAATTCCACTTTGTACGCCATTTTATACCATCTGTCAACTGTGCTTCACAGTATAATTTATTTCAAAATCAATATCAGGACATGTCTAGCACCTAGCGTATTTCTTTTAAAAAGGATGTGTCTTAACATCTTAACAGAAATGTTTTAGAATTCAAAGTTTACTGAAGAACATTCATTGTTTATTAAAAAAAAACTTTCACCAGCAAACACACCCAGCCGTGTTTGTTAGAACAAAACTGCCGTAACACTATCAGGTCACTTCTGCACCTCATGAATGCATATCCTGAGGTCATGATTTCACCTTAAATGGCTTCATCCTCAGCACTGAAAGCTACTTTAATAATACACACACATTTATCTTAACTGCACAAAGATGACAATGTGACGAGAGGTAGAGCAGGTCATTTCATTTACAGTTATCGTGAATATGATGTAGACGGGGAAGATGTGACATGTGAATTATCTGATCTTGTACGAGCATAATGCCATCAAGTGTTTACACTGGGAAGCAGAGAGTTTAGCTCGTTTCACCAAGAGGCAGCACTGTCTGCCAGCCTCGCTGGGTGAGCTGGCAAGAAGAAGGCATCTCTGCCGCCCACTGCTAATCAGCAACACATATGTACGTTTGCGCACAAAGATTTGCAAATACAGGCCCACACAGAAATAAAAGACTGCCGAACATCGGCAGTGTCATTTAGCAAAACAATTTTCAAATATGTAAAAGGATAAAATGCACATTAAGCGCGCGCACACACACGCACGGGAATGTTTGTTAACATATGTACAGATACATATTGTTTATAAACCAAGACATGTCTTTTTAGAGTAGCAGATCCCACTTATTCTTGAGTGATGACATAACATTTGTCTCTCTGGATAGATTCAGGTAATCTCCTCTTCCAAGTTAATAAAGTTTCTGTTGTCAAAATTGAGTCACATATGGCAGAAAAACTCAGAGCGTGCTGTGGGTTTAAAATTTTAAGCATACTGCAAATCTGGCTACATCCCAGTCAGTGAAGTAACAGCAGATGTTTTGCCATTGGCAGCTGGTGGGGGGGAAGAAACTGCCATTTTGTCTGACTAAAGTGTGATCAAATATTTCTGTCCTGTGTGAATGGAAGAAGGAGTTTTCGTATGGGCCCATGTCGATCCGCTTTAGATGTGCCATGCCAAGCCACGCTGTGATGACACAGGTTTCCACTACTGTTTTGCAGCAGGGAATCCTGCTCGCTACAGGGCCGACCATGGCCAACATGCAATCCTCTTTTATAAGATGTGCTATTATTAAATAAAAAACAGGTCTAGAAACATCTTCTATGGAAATATTTGGTGCCATTTGATCAGTGGATCGGCTTTAAATATCGCAGAGATGATTGGTAAAACCAGAAACAGGCAAAGTGAGATGTTAGATGAAAAGGTGCAGATGAAAGGCTCTTACTGCATTTCCTGCAAAATATCAACCCTATAATGCAAAAAGCAAGTGTCACAATATTGTAGCTTGGATTGTTAAACTAAATGAATTTGTCTGAGTCTGACACAGCAGTTCAGAAATTAATATTAACGCAGTCTGTCTTTTCAGGTACTTTATCAATGCAGTTAGATTTCTGAAGAACTGGTGAAATGGCCAAATAAGAATGCCTAAGATATCCAAAGCCTGCTCTCAATACAACCACAACATTTGGTGCTACCATTTTGTCATCTGTGGTTGTGTTTTATGATGCCATTTTCACAGTAGGTTTGTTTGACATGAGGCATGTCTGTCTCCCACAATAACAGCCGAGCAGGTTCAGTCCCCATTAATCATCACATAATTCAAATTAGTACATGTGCTTGCGCAGTGTTAGGACTGCATCTTTTTTATTTTTTTTTAATGCAAAATTCACAAAAATACTAAGTGATATAAAAATCTGCAAAAGAAGGTAATAAATGTTTGTTTGTTAAGAGTGGGTGGTGACTGCATGTGCACATATACAGTATGTGTACTTATAAGCAGTACTAAAAACCTTTCACGTGTCTTGTGTATCAGCTGGGCTAAGGATTGCTGTGCAAAGAAAGTGTTTGTGTGTGCACTATGTTGCATTTGTCTTGACATATTATAACTTACTGCATGCTAAGGGGGTCTGCTCTGAATAAACAAACTGCTGCAAGGCTCGGCAGTGACTGAAAATGAATGATGATTAAGCTGTCAAAGAGCTTACTAGAATTACTTTGCTCTTGTTTTTAAATACATCTTATTAAATGCACCTTAATCATGTTCATGTCAGAAATGCCGACTTAATATCCAACAGTAATTGTATTGTGTAATTCCCAGTCATAACGTTTAAGCATTCCCCATATCTGTAATAGACTAAATTGTTCTGTTGTTTGTAACGCAACCAGATGCTCATTAATTACAGCTTATGAAAACAGCATCAGCTGTCGCTCTTAATCACTGTCAGGATACAGGTGCTGGACACTAAATCTCAGAAACTGTTGACCACACAATGCATACGACTGCAAAAGAAGCTAGAGAGGAAGTTTGCGATAGCCCTCACTGTCTCAGGTGCTGCACCATCATATCCAACTGCACTTCCACTACAGGGTGCTAAATGCACTTGGCATTATAGGGTGCCAATATAATATGATGGAAATAGGGCTGGGCAATAATACAACAATGTTTATCAGGATATCATAATGATACGATCTTATGTTATTGTTCTATAAGGTGTTGTTATCAAAATAATAATTCAAGAAAGTTCTTACAGAAAAAATATTACTCACCCAGCCCTAGCTGGTGCTATGCATTTTTTGACATTCACAACACTATCATGTGAAGATATGAAGGAAACCCCTGGATGCATAGATATAGATAAAAAATATAGATAAATATAGATATAAATATAGAAATTTAGATTAATGTAGCTAGATAGACCTTTACCTGAAATGGTGCATTTTTTTTAATGTGATTTACTATGATCTGACTATGATTTAACTATAACTCTGATGCTATGCATCTGTTCTGTGCATTTTCTGCCATTTTTATTGTGCCTGTTTGGTGTGGATGCCCACTATAAACTAGAGTAAGAAATGTGAAATCTCAGTTGGTGATAAGGACTGAGGAGGTGGTGGGGTTGGGGGTCCCTGAAGCTCTGACTGCTGATAATCAATCTCTCAACAGGAGATGAGAGAGGAGAGAGGCCCTCACTGGATGGAAGGGATCCTCGCCATTCGTGTTTACTTCAGACAGAGGGAGAGAAGACGACGCTTGGGTTTAAAGTTAACATGCCTTTGCACATGGCCGAAATTGATGCGTCTGCAAGCGAGTCTGCGAGCAAGCAGGATCCTGTGATGCGTGGGTGTATAATGTGGGTGCGCCTGGTTAGAGCATGTTCATTCCCTGTGCCACACTGTATTGACACAGTGCATATGTTTCATGTCAGTACATTTCATTGGCTAGTTCAGTATTGGATTACATTTGTTTTTGCAACATTTGAAATGTAGATCAAGAGGAGTAAGGGGAGTTCACAATAATCTTGGAAATAAAAGACCCTTGACATTATTTGCAAAAAGACCATGAGAAGAAGGAAAAGGAGGAAAAAGGGGAGGGGGGTCAGTCATTCTGGGCAGCCCACAGAAGGGAGCTGGTTTCCATGGTTTCAGAGTAGTTGTGGCTGGTGTTGCTGGGCCGATGGGAGGCAGGCAGCTGGTTGCCTAACAGCAGCAGATGGAGCAACGCAGGTTTCCAAGAACACACAGGCACTGTCCCTCGCCTACATGTGTCATATCATTCCCGTCATCATTATCCTATCCACATGCAAACGTGCAAGCACACACACGCACAGACCAGTCTATTCTGTGGGGATTTATGACTGGACTTTAGCAGGCTTTTAGCCATTTATGTGGCAGCATCTTCACCACCAGAATACACAGAACAACGCAGCATGACGACAGTTGTCTTTTAGCAGAGAATTATAACCCTGATACCGGTTTGAAATATGTTCAAGAAAAAATACTGGATCAGGAATCGGCAAGTCTATGCACCGATCTGATACCATGTAATGTATTGATTAACATTCTAGTTTCACACCCAGATATAATGGCAGTTTTCCCAGAAACCAATTCTTCTTTGCTGCTCTAAAACAGTAGCACAAAGGAAGTTGCGCTGTGCTGCCGCTGGCAATGTTACGCTTGTAACGTTAGCTCGTAACAGGTGGGCCGCAGTCTGGGTCCAGACCCAGATGCTGTCCTATCCAGACCCGGCCGAATAACCTATAAATTATTGAGAACTATTACATTTTAATTTTAGATTCTATGGCATTTATGTATTTGTTTATGATTTAGCGAGGCTGTAACCTGCGTCACGCCATACAACAAAGACTGCAATCATATCACATCCATACAGAGTAAAAAAAAAAGTATACGTTATTTGCTGTTGCCATTAAAGGGTACTTTGAAACCCATTTAGTGCAGCTGTACTGTACTGCTGTAATATTTTGTCCGGATTGATTTTGTTTGGCTGGCAAATGGCCGTGTCTACATCTTATTCACACATATCCAGTGCCAAGACATGCTTCTGCTGTGCTTAAAGGTTGGCTAGCAGTAGTAAGTTTTTGCTGTTGCCCCTAAAATGTATTTGAATGTGCATATTTACATGCGTGATTAGGGCAAGTGTATGAGTCATGCATGTTCATGTGTGCTTGTGTGTGTTGTTGTGCATGGTGTTATTTTAAAGTTGAGAAAAGAGATAAGCAGAGGAGGCAGCTGAAAACAATAACCAAAGGATCACTGAACCCACGACTCTGAACTTTAATAACTTCACAGACCTGTGCTCTCACCCTGGGTAAGATAAGTCTAAACATAGCTAGACTGCATGAGACATGAAATACACAGAGGAACTTCTACCATCCTCTATCTACTGTAACTCTTTGCCAAATACCTTGGCAGGATGGCACCAAGTCATTAATTCAGAGTGGATGTAAACTCACCAGGCAATACAGGTACGCAAGCCGGAAAAGAATAGATGAAAGCATACTATAGCATGCTCTTGATATTTTTTTTCTCAAATCTATCACCACTCTACTGTAGAGACCTGTTTTGTACAGTTGCTATGGAAACCATAATTAGAGTCCAGCATGATGGCACCATTTCCAATTAGAGTATGGCTCTGTCCCAAATCGTGCAACACCAACTGGTTGCTGGGTTTGTTATATATCATGGACAGCACATTTGTAAGAGTTGGGCGTAGAAGAGCTGAGTTATCCTGAACCAAAATACTGGCTGGAAAGAGCGATGAGAGAGAGAGAGAGAAAGACACAGGGAGAGAGTGCCACAAAGAAAGAGAGAGAGAGATGGAGAGCAAAGAATCAAATGGAGACTGTGATTGTGGAAATGGAGCAGTCATCACGATAAACAAACAGCTTTCTTTGTGTTTGGAAAGCACTGACTTGGCTGACCTCCCACAGATGAGTGAATAGTTAAAAGATTGTTTGGCCAGAGGCAACCTTGTTAATATCAGCTAATTAATATTCATTACATTATGACTTGATTACTCATTGAACAGCACCCTGCCCCCAACACTGGCTCTCTTGTTGGCGCTTGCTTGAAGAAATCCCTGATGAGAATATTGTCTATGTGCAAGTGTTTTGCTGCGCAGCACACACAGACCCTTCAGTCATGTTCATAACTTAAGAACATTTAATCGCTGCATCCATGTCACTGTTCCACTCAATCACACATCTCATCCATCTTGCCCCACATGCTAAGCAGGGGGAATTGGAGCGACGGTGGAATTATGCCCATTAGAATAATTCATTTCCCCTGGCAGGCCAAATGAGAATATATCAGCGTTATTAATAATGTGGAAGCCAGGTCCAAAAACAGCCCTCCGATGACAGAGATGGAGGAGGCCAGTCAAATTAAGCTGAAAAACTCACCACAGGCATCAGGCTGCTGCTGCTTGGCTATGCTGAACTACACTTTACCAAGAGCAGAGCCCCAAAGATGGTGTATATAGACAGTAGAGTAGAGTATATAAGAAGAATTGGTGTATTCAAAACTTGTACTGAATATGTCTAGTGCACTACGACACCAATTTATGAACTCAATGCATTGATTCACTCCCAAGAATATAGCATGCAATTCATCATTTTTATAGAGTGCAGTGCCTTTCCCACACAGCTACACTTCATAGTCTGTAATTGCCCACAGCAGGAATTTATAGAATACCAGCTGACATGTTCATAAGTATCGAGTGTTTTTCTGTTTCTTGATTTTTTTTTTACTACAGATGTGCAATTACCACTCGGCACTTGAGGAGACGCCTTCGTTGTGTTATCTATTCTAAAAGGACAAGTCTGAAAGGAAAATGGGCTTTGTGTTGCTTTTCTGTGCTTTCACCTGGACTTATTATACAGTCATCCTGTGGTATTTAGTGATCTAAGAATAGCTTTTAACGGTCTTTTCAACACACAATCAGCTAACTTTTGTCATAAAAAAAAAAGGAAAAAAACTAAAGTATTTAACTAAGACGAGGCAGTTAGAGGGGTCCAACTTCTCACGCACCAAAAGACTGTGACAAACAAGATCATGTGCAATAATGAGGCAATGACCTACATAGGCAGTTGAAACCAACCTGATGGTATGAGCTACAATGTGACGGACCACATCCATCACATATTTGGACACACACACACACACACACACACACACACACACGCTTACTGGCCAACAGATGTTCCTGCCTGCAGTAAATACACAACAACACAGGACTGGCCAACATATGATGTCATCATTAATCATTGTTAGCATCTGCACAAATTTGTTACAAAACAAAAAAAATCTGCCATTTGAAAAAGGTTACAGCCGCGCTGACTGATCATGCGCATTTTTTGAATGGCACAAATTATGGCAGTTTTTCACTGAAATTTGTTAATTATTCCGTTTTAGCTGCCGTTTAAAGGCCAAAATGAAAGGATGTGAGTGTGACAATAATTTGTGTTTGGCAGCATGTTTTGAGAGATTATTTCCTAGCAGAGTTCCTATTTTTCCTGTGGGTGTCAGAAGACTGACAGGACACAACATAATCCATTCACTGATATGAAAACACTCAACACAGGCACCATAAAACACCAGTAAAATGGAGACAGTGTCAAAATCAAGACTACATTTGTATTTAAATGGATTATTATGTTTCACCAGCTTTATTTCTCAATTGCTCTGGCACAATCCTTAAATGAACATTATTCCTTGTTCAAATACTGTGAAACAAATCTATTCTTTTTTCTCTCACATCAACTAATGCAATTCTTGACACTTTCACACACAATGATGCATTGAGCAAGTCTGCGTACGTATTATGTAATTTATGACATACAAAATGTTCCGGCCCATGACTATAACCTGTCAAACATACAAGTTTCATATTTTCAACGACCTGACACTGTAACAATACTTAAATACGTGATAAAGGTCGATCTTGAAATATAGTTAATGTTAGTTATCGCTATCACAGTCCAGACACATTTAAACCACAGAGGATGAAAGTGTCTCCCTCACAGAAATGTCCATTTACAGCTGATCCAGCAAATGTAATATCTTACCAATCAAGATGCTTCATTACATTTGTGCAAAAATTATCATTTAAAAAAAAAATCCAATGTTGTTATACTGCCAATAAACTGTATTAAAGTGAAAGCTATCTCTGCCTGCAAACACAAGTACTGTACATCATCTCCCTCATACAGAGTGACTGTGCTTTAAGTGCATTTGCTTCAGCTCTGGTACAAAAACTACCATGGGCACATTCATGCATGCAACATACATGAGTATATGAATCAGGCTAAGAGTGGTTATGAATAAAGACAAAATAGAATGGAAGTGTTAGTGCGAGAGAGAGCGACTAGTACTATCTGAAACACTGCTCTGTGAGTAAGGGTTGGTTCATTTTAAATCTCTAGCCAGTGGTCCTTAATTGCAGACTGATGCAAGTGGACATTCCATTTCACCTCAGCATTTGAACCTAGCAGCATCTTTCATAATTCATGACTTCTGCAGAGTCACTTTGCCTCTTTTTTGCCAGCCTTTCTTGTTGTTCATTCTACGACTTTTTGCTAGAAGATCCAACTCTCATCTTTCCTTACATTTATGTTGATCAATGCTATTCAGAGTTGGAAATCAGTACACATCATTTAACAAAATTATTAAAAAATTTAAATAAAATAAAAAAATTAAAAAAAAAAAAAAAAGGAAAGGGAAAAGGAAAAGGTTGAAAAATAAATAACATGAAAGCTCTCTTGTGGTTTGCCTCTGCAAGTAACCAGGATTCAGGGCCAATTCAGTCCGATTATCAGCTACTGCGTATTAATTCTGTTTAAATTCTGTTGAGTGTGAAAACACATACACTATGACCATTTTAATCTATGTAACATTACTTTTTGTCAAATAAAATCAAACTAAATTTAATAAAAGACAATAAAAGACCAAAAGAATAAACTACATATGGATGTGTGTTTGAAAGTGGGGCCCTACCAACTGAGTGAGTGACTCTGAAAAATGCGGCAAAAGGCTTCTGAAACTTGAAGCCATAAAAATTTAATTACAGACAAAGCCTCTCACCTCTTCATTCCTATGTTATTGGGCGCTTTTATTCTTGACAGAACACATAAATATGACTGAAAGGAATGAATTATTGTGGTATGGAATATTTACCACCCATACATCTTACATTTTCATGTTATAATGGCAATGTGTGCATTACAATATTCATTTACAACAGGAAGAGTCATATCAGTACAAAAACAACAAGCAGGCATCTCTCATGGTCATATTCCATGACAAAATGTCACAAATACTGCAGCTTACTGGCTAAGTGATGCAGGAGAAAAGAGTGACTTAACATTACACACCAATAACCAAAACAAGTTCACTTATGACACAAATCTGGCTTTGTCTCCAATAAATCAGTCACAGTAAGATTTAGTTCTATGAATCTCACAGGCAGACAGAAAGTCACAAGCAATGTAATGTTGGAATGTCAGCATTATGTTTTTATTATTATGGCTAATAAAAAATCCTTGTCCTATTGATCCACATAATATTCCATATGCTTTAAACCAGGACCAGGAACCACATCACAACAAACTGCAAGAGTTTCACAACACAATAAGCTGGGTTGGCACGGCGGCCAAACAAACACACAAACAACACACAAATAGCAGAAAATAAAAATGACTTGCACTTACTGTTTGTAGATCTACATGAAGATGTGTCGTCTGGTGACCTTTAGTAATCGGTTGAGGGAACACACTCAGCTCACCGTCGCCCTCGTTAAGTCAAGCTATTGAGATTCCTTTGCTGGTATCAAGCTTTCCTCCACAGCCTCGGTTGATGGAAAACAGTAGTCAGCGTTAACAAGAATTTGTTTGCTCAGTCCGTCTTTCAAAGTCGATGAAAAAACGTCTCTTGAAGAGTTAGTCTAGCAACTTTAAAATTCATTTGGTTCAATTTTACAAGGAGCATAGCCCGTTAGCTAGTTCTTCCGATATGCTCCACATTGGCACTGAAAGGCTTTGGCCCGAAAATAAAAGGAGTTTAACTTCACAGGTTGTCAGACAATAATCCTGCGTTTTTGAAGACACATCCACAATCCTGAAACAGCCTTCAGTTCATCTGGTGTGATAAAAACTTTTTCTCTAGCGCGCGGGGAAGTTATACCAGGTGCACCTTGATTGCTTGACACATCCACATATGGCAACCGGATGAATTAGCGCCATTTCATTTCACTTCCTGTGGCCTCCTGTGTTCAGACATTGCTCTGAATGAGGTCAAATTTTTTTAAAGGGCAAGAATGCAGAATTTCTGTATAACAACCTGTTGACTTTGGCAAAATTTTAGGCTATGTTTACAAGTGTAGATTTTTCAAACGTAAACCTCCTCTTACTGTGATGTTGTTTGTTTGCATTTGTTTGTGTTGTTTTTTGTTGTTGTTGTTTTATTGTTGTGTGTTATATGTTCAGTTGCTCATTTTATGATATTGGATTTGGAGTTGAGCTCTGCCTTTTTTTGTGTTTGTATGAACTTGGGAGTTCAGAAAAAGTCAGGAAGTCCCTTCCTGTTTCAATTTTCTAGGCTAATTATCGGTAGCCTATATGGTTCTACAGGGGTTAGGATTATGCAGGGTCTAATGAAATGTGCCTGTGTGTTATTTTGCACAGGTAATACCAATATACCAACCTTCAGCACTTTGACACAGTCAGGTGTGTGTATTTATTCATCACATCTTAGAAGGTGTGTCTCCTGTCCGATACTTACCCATTACTCTGACGCCTGTGGGTGTCAGCAATGTAAGAGTGGACAGGTGAGTGAGCCAGCCCCCAATCAGCACTAATAGCACTATAATGTGCACCATTTTTCCATACTTGTATAGAAAAATCAGCAGTTAGAAGGAAATTGTTTTATCATCAAAATAATACGCATGTATAATTTCTTCTGATTGTTCCATTCTTGGATTAAGGGCCAACATTTTAAATGCCTA
This sequence comes from Seriola aureovittata, assembly GCF_021018895.1. NCBI lineage: Eukaryota > Metazoa > Chordata > Actinopteri > Carangiformes > Carangidae > Seriola > Seriola aureovittata. The sequence goes on along the minus strand of NC_079371.1, from coordinate 11,805,887 downwards.
AACAGTTTATCCTGGTTCACACTGTAAATACCTTTAATCCTGTAATATTATTACACGGATAAGATTAAATTCCAACCTTATTTATGCAAAACAACATCCAATCTGTGTTTTCAATAGCCATGAAGAAAATTGTGTCTCAATGACCACTGATAATTAATATGAGGAACCACTGGCACTGGAGAGATGTAGTCTACAATATTGTTTATGCTCTCACACCACAGCACAGTATATGGGACATCATGAGGCTTTCATAGGATGTGATCATTCGACTGTTGTTTAGATACTGTGCCTCTAACACATGTGCAACTTTTGCTCACACTTTTGCATGTTTTGATCTTAGCAGGATAATAAGTGAGTGAGCCTCCTCTTAGGCGTTACATTGACAATGACACTGTAATATTTCAACTCCAGCTCTTAAAAAACTGTACGCACTCTAACTAAAACTGTTTTTAGCAACTGCATGTCAGGTTGAAGTCAGGTTGCTTTGTAGAAAGAAATATGACGTCTTCAAAAACAGCATTTGTGGAGTACAAACGTCTGAGCCATGAATTTCAAAAGGCTGTGAAAAACAAAAACCTTGAGCTTGCGACAAAGACAAATTAGAGACAGCTACGGGGCAATGATGTCAAGAGTGTCAAGGTTTGCAGATATCACCGAGCATGATACCAAGCACCATAGTTTGAACTGCAATGCCTCTTTAATGGATTCTATTGCAGATTTGGAACTGATGTAAGCCATCGCCTACCCCTCTCTCTTGTTAATGGTAACCTACTTTTTACTATCTCAGAACATGAAGCCAGAACTTTGCTTTGCCAAATAAACACCATGGCTACATGGCCAGTGTGTTACAGCCAATACAACCCACCAAGGCTCCTGCTTTCTCTAAGTAGGTTCTTATTTGAGTGCCTGAAGAAAAATAACATCACCTGGTTTAATAGCTACAGACATATTGGTTAGTACTGCAACCATCTCTCCAGTGTTGCGCTTGACCAATTTCCAAATTCCTGTGGGTGATACCCCCTAATTTTTCCACATATGCTTAAGATGTCTTATATGTTTAACACTCGTGTTCTTATTATGTGTCTTAACCACACTCTGCAATCACCAGATGTTGATATATTGAGTCACTGCAGGTAAAGAGTTGTCAAAATTGATAATCATGTCTCACAACCCAATTAAGAGTGTGATCACTGCGTCCATATTTGTTTGACACTGACACGGCCACCAGACTAAAACTCTAGAATAATGAGGAAAAATGTACAAACAAAGACCTCTCCAACACAATCTTTTCCCATCAGGGAGGAGAGGCAGGAGCATGAAATGCAACCTACCGAATTACAGCAGCTACCTTAAAGCCTTCAGGCACTTTAATTCAACCCGTAGCTGATCAACACAGACTGTTTAACATTTTATGGTCTGTTTTTTATCATTGTTGCAATTCAGCATTGACTTAAATCCTGTGTTTTTTTGATATTGTGTAATGGTGTTCTTTACTGTGATCATGTTGTGATGTATGTTTGTGTTTTTCTGTATTATCTGAGAGCAATAAGACAAATCTCAATCAACTTGGGTGACATGGCAATAAGCCAATGAAGTTAAACATGAGTCAGTGAATGAGTCAGTGAGTGATTTATTCAAACAGTGAGAGAGTGAGCAAACAAAAATGACAAACTGTTCTGCCATTCAAGCTTTAAATGGCTGACAGCGATGTTAAGTGAACAATACTATGCTTTTGTCATCTCAGGGCACTTGTGTACTTACAGTACATGTGTTGGTTTCAAATGCTTGTGTGTATTTATATGTGAGTGTGTGTGTGCATATTTGTGTATCAGGCTGTCAGGGCTATCCTCCACTCCTAATGGTTTAATGGGCACCCTGTGGTGCCTCTCAAGCCCCCTGGAGTGGGGCACACTCAGAGTGTGGGGGAGCACAAAGGCGCAGCCATGTCTCTGGAGAGGAGAGTCTTTGTGACGAGGGGCCACTGCTGTGCTGACTGTTGCTGGCCTCATGGTGATTACCCTCCCCGGGGGGTCTGTATTGTGGGCCCTGAGACCCAGAACTTCACCTTTACATACCCTCCTGCTGCGCCTCAACAGGGGGGCGAAACACACCCCTGTCGATCACCCCACTTCGGTTGCTACTGTAAAAAACAACTTTCTGATGGTAAAACCCACATACATGCATACACACATATGTACAACACTACCAGTGTCTTTAACCACTTTGTCTGTGTAAGCTCCTAAAAAGCAGCTGGGCAGTGCCACATTAAAAAATATATAGACACACGGATAAATGCATACACACATATAGTAGATCCATACAGTAAAAACATCCGCATGCCTGTCAAATCTTCTCTCATTTCATGACCTACTTATAGACCAATGCATTTTTTATATGTCAAGCAATTTTAACCACATCATGCTCACACACGGAGAGCCGAGAACAGTATGCAGATCCAATCCCACACATTCTGCCCACTGGCTTCTGTATTCCACACTAAACGCCATGCTAGAGGCTATAATTGTGTGTCGACTATATTCCTTAATAATGCAACCCAAGACTTAATATGCCTTTGAGAAGGCTGTAGCCTGGAGCAGAGGAGCGGGCATCCCAGAGCCTGGCTTCAGGTCCTGGGCAACGGAGGCGAGTAGCTCAGTTCCTCTGATCAGGGTCACATTGCGGGGGCCAATCCCTGGTGAATAGTTCAACGCCCACCTTCGGATCTCGCTGTCATGGAGACCGCAGTTGACTCCTCACATTTCTTTATTTCAGTCTTGATGTACCGTATCTTGAGAATAATGTTTATGTCTGATGATGTCTATGTTAGGTGTTTCATGGTGATGCATTTTACACTGTACATACAGCATGTGACTCTGATGTATTTCATGGTTTTATTCTGTTTGGAGACACACTCTCACCTCAAATTACTCAAAACATGGTGTCAGCCACCCTGCTCTAGTACATAGCGTATGACATACATTAATGTTAAAGGATACAGTAAACATCGGCACCTTTGAATCAAATCCAGTAACCATTCATGGAGAAGATTTGATGTAAAGGACGACAGACAGTGTCAGGTGAATCTTGGGTCTCCAAGGATCATGCTAGTCTACACTGGAGGAGAATAACCAGATTGTGTAGGCTGTGTCTGAGATGTATGAAGGTCATTTAACCAATACATGTGACAACTTCCTTGCTTCTTGTTGCCTGTGGATTGAAAGGAAACAGAAGCCCGATGACGTGGGTACAATCATACACAGAGTGTGCAGGACAGAGTGCAGCTCTCGAAGTGAAACTACAACTGTTCTGTCATATTGCCCGAAGATAAACAAGAATGTTCTCGTAATTAGTATAAATCACAGCGAAGCATGTCTGCAAGGAGAACAGATGAAGCCAATAATCAACAATTCAACCATGGAGGAAATGACAGCATGGAGAGATTGTCTGCAGAGTATCACATGACTGTCTGTTGGCCATTGGTGATTTTCCACAGTACTGTGAGTGTGTGCAAACAACGCTTATATCCTGTGACCCGACATGAGCAGACAACTGATGTCAGGCTTTTCTGAAGGAAAATAACTGAAACCCCATAATTCTTGTCAGGAATTTCCTTCCATCTAAACATTAGACAATTCAAACCATTTTAGACAATTCATTGTTTTGCACACACATTGTATCCTGTCTGTATACAGGATTAATTCACCTAGAAATGTGAGGCCAGAGGGTCGGTACTCTACACGGTAATGATCTTTCTTCTTTCAAACTCAAACTAGAATTAGATACCCAGCATTCATAAGGACATGTTTAATTTTGCTATTGGTGATTGAGGATGCGTCTGTGGTGTCTGGCTGTCCACCACAATCAATAAGCTCTCTGAGCAGCGTCTGGGAACAATGTTAGTGTAAAGGTCTGCTTAATGTGGAAATCAATGACCAGAGTGTCTCAGGGAAAAATGCTGACATGAAAATAGGCAATTCCTCTTTAACTTATTTTTTCTATCATTTGTCAGGCAATGTGTTCTTCCTATTCTGGCCTCAGTAACTGTGTGTGTGAGACAACTTCCACTATTTGAAATCAGCTCTAAAACGTAACAACAGATGTACTGATTGCTTGTTTTTCATATAATCAGTGTACAGTGTAGATCATTTTGTGCTGGCTAATTCTTGAACCCTGGGTCCAGTCATATTGATCACAGAGTTAGCAGGGTTTGTAACTTGTGACATTTCGTTGCAGAGCTAGTTTTACCCAGCACTGCAGTTTTCAAGGCAAGATGCTGTCAAAGCTGTGGAACTAATCACAGTGTTTACATGCTGAAGGTATAGTCTTGTAATGTCCTGTTAGTGTTCTTCATTTGGGTATCTAACCATCTATGCATCTATTTTTCTGCCTCTAGTTTGCAGTGGCAGAAGAAAAAGCAAGCCAACCCAGAGCCCAGATGTTCTTCCCGCTGTCACTTCTAGTGCTTCCTCCAGGATCCCAAGGAATTCAGGGTGACGGCTAAGAAGGCACCTCAGTAAGACGTCCTGCACCTCAACTGTTGCCTGTCAAGGGGTGGTTGAAGCTCTTTCTGGAATGACTGAGCTTTTAAACCTTAGGAGGCTTATTTTGCTAAACTGCATTCGTTTGATCACTACACACAACTTAATGTCACGCGTGAGTGTTGGAGCCTATATCAGTTGATAAAGTGAAACAAACAGGCTGGTGCAATGCCTGCATCTGCAGACGCAATCGCAAACAGCTCCTCGAGAAACTAAAACTCCTCCCTTCATCAAACTGCTCTCAGATGCAAAGGGGACAATCCACAGAGAGTGACTCCCATCACAACCACTCCTAGGGTTCACTGGAGGTCACACTTTGAAGACACCTGCAAAAGTACATCTTGGTGATTGGTCACATTAAATGAAATGTAATTAGCTTTGACTAGACTGGTTTCATATTACTATTCTCCCTTTCTAAACAGCATCTCAATGAGTGTTTATGGCCATTCAGTGTTGGCAGCAACAACAAGAGGGGGAAGCAGCGAGTCGTGACAGAGGCATAGTCTATTTCCCAACAACCCTCTTCTTTTCAATTAACTTCTTTCACGCTCAGCTGTGATTCAACTCTACAAAAAGCATTCAGGCAAACATTCAAAGGCACCTCCCCAAATGATGTCTAAATAAGGGCTTGTCTAATGGAAATATTTAGACAGGGGATTTAGGGTTATATGCTCACCAGTTGTGTTCCTGCTTAGCCTCCATTTAAGCACCCTGCTACGTTTGCGGGTTGTTGTCTTTGGCATAAACAGCTTAGATTCTACAGTGTCTTTCCAGCATGCAGAGAGATGAAATTTACACTGAAATGGGCACTTCAGCTGGGATCACATATGGATATCTATTTCACAAATCAGGGGTTATTGGAAAGATAAATCCAGATAACCTTGTTTTACTGTCTCACACACAAGCATATACAGACACATGTGATTTTGTGCTCGGGCTTTTGTGCTTTGACAACACACACAGAGGAAGGCAGGTCATATTCCTGCAAATACAGCTTATTTATTGGTTAAAAAGGAAGAAATAAGAGGAAAGATACAATTTAAAAGACAAATGTACAGTATGTTTATGTATATATGCATATGTGTATTTCGCATTGCATGTGTTTATATGTGTGTAAGAGTGAGAGAGCCCACATTTCATGTCATGCAAGCACCTCTCACATTGTGTGCCAGCATATTGGCAAACAAAACACACTTCTGGTGCATTATGTAATTCTGGAGGAGTTCCCACTGTAAAGCCAAGCAGCAATTCAGAAGCTGCAAGGTGCTGCTGCCTGCAGGAAAACTGCTATGAACTATTTATGACACTTCCATTACAGCCACAGTGTTTCTTCATGCTTTTCTGACTTTTTTAACAGCTGTGCAAACTTGCCATCATGGGAGAGGTCAGAATTGATTAAGATCATTTTTTTGGCACTAACGTGTGTGTGTGTGTGTGTGTGTGTTTTTGAATGTGTACATTAAAAGCTTCTGAAAAGAAAGAACAAAAAAACTAACAACTATGGGGCTACACCCGGTAAGTATTATAATAATATACAACATGCAAAACAGTAACCTGAGTATTAAAAATTATACCTGGCACACACCTTTTTGCGTTGTGTAAATCAAATTCAGTTGATTCGGCCCAGCCCTTTGTCCTGAGACAATGACTGAAAGAGCCTATAATTAGAGCTTTGGAGCATTTGACTGTGTGATAACTATGGTTCGGTTTTATAAAAAGATATATAAGTCAAATGTTTACTCTCATGTAATGGCATCCAACAGTCTAAACGCTGAAGGAAAAACTGAAACATAAGACTGTACGATTCTTTCTTCTCTTGGCAGGCAGCACAGTCTCCTGAAGCATCCTCAGGAAACTGTGCCAGTACCAGTCTCAGTCAGATCCCGTGTCTACTGATATTAAACTTCTAAATAGTGTTTTGCTACATCTGTTGTAGTTTTTGTAATCCACAGTATTGGAGAGCACCAATTTTGTTCCATATCAGTGCACTTACTTTGTCCAGCATGCAAGAAGCAAGGAAAGAGTGCAACAAACAAAGGCAGGCAGCGTGTAGGTTTGTTATTCTGCAAGGAGTTACTCAATATTTCATTATGTTGTTGTGCAAGTGGGATGAATCGAAACAGTCCTAACAACAATGCTAAATTTGTACTGTTAGACTAAACACCCTAGCACAGGCATAAAACATTTCACACTTTCAAAGGGGGGGATTCATCATGTCAGACGTCTTATTCAGGACACTGTGAGCAGTTACAATAAGACCTGGATTATCATTATTGAGGGTTAGCAAAGTTCTGAAAACTCTGTTTCCTGCCTGGAAACACCTCTGGGTGGCTATCATCAAGAATTTACTGGCTCACTTGGTTTTTTAAAGGACTCTAACAAAATTGCTGAGTGCCTGGTTACCTGGTTCCTGTGTGGTTTTGCAGGGTATACGTAATGAGGTGCATCCAGGTGCAGAGAGGACCCATGGCATTCAGGCTTCCCTGGGGTGTTGAGGCAGATGAATTTCTATTAACGATCACACATAATAGCCTTCTGCTGCCTAATGGCACTGGAGAGATGACTTGCAGATTCCCAACCCTCTAATTGGTAGCAAAATTGAGCCTCCCTCTCTTTAACTACAGAATTATACATCCCTGTCATTGTGGCTGATTGTGGAAGTTGTGCTTCCCCCCCCCCTCTCTCTTTCAATATCCACAGGTTTCTCTTTCTATACTGCAGTGCTCTACAAGCCAGGTTTTTGTGTTCAAAAATATACTTCCGCTGCACAGGTTCTGGATAAATAATTGTGACACTGACCATATGGCTGCATACCCACTGCGCCATATGTTGTGTGCAGCGGTAAAGAGGAGGAGATGAGAAAAGAGGGTAAAAAGGGTCAGCTGTGGAAGGTGCGGTACAGTGCTGTGCATTAAGTGTCAAAAACTGTGTGGATCTGCAGCAGACCTGCCTGGGTTATGTAATGGACGAGCCTGGTCTGTGAAGCCTCTGCTGTTATCATTAATTCATGTCACCCAGGACAACATGCACAGGAGCTGAGGAGCCACCGTGAGAGACACTGAGAAGGAGGCTGATCCTGTGGGAGGATCAGGCGGCACAGAGGATGGAGGGGTTGAGGGGAGAGTGGGAGACTGAAGCTTGGGCGTGGTCAGACAGAAAATGTTCCGACAATCAAAAGAGCCAGACAGACACAAAGATACCATTTACAGAATTGTGGCGAGAAAGTTGAAAGTTACAGTACCTGAATGTGACCACGGTGCTGCAGATGATTTTAGTGCTCTTGCAAATATAACTGCGAGTTTGCCTCTTCCCTTTTTGGATTAGTCACTCGGTGGAAACCAGCCCATGCGACAGAACAACATGACATCGTGTGGATGACCTGGATCCTTTTGTTCTTTTCCACCGCAGTGTGCAAAATAATGTCTAATGTTCTATGACAATTGTGGAAATACTGTCTCTCTGCAACTGCATTTTCTGTTGTGAGCCAAATCAGTAATGTCACAAGGGGAAAAGTTTTACAATGTCTTTTCCTCCTAGATGCTTTTTGCAAACCTGGAATGGCTGGAAGGGACAACAATTACTAAGTGTAAAAAAAAAAAAAAGAATAAATTAATGTGTCGTTACTGAGTATTATAAACCAGTTTCTGTGTAACACCTGAGTGCTGCTTTCTTTATGTTTTTACCTGCTTTACCCTTGTGCCGAGTAGGAATTTTGTTCAGGTTGCCAGTGGTTACTGTGACCATGTTGGCAGAGGCAGCAACACAAACGTTCTGTGTCACTGCTACTGCAACCGCAAACATGTGCATGCGCATGCTCAGACACACACAGCACAGTCTTGAAAATTGGCTTTATTAGATTTTATTTTCAATCTGCGCTTGTATTTCCGCAAGCATTGTATGACTATATGTGCAAATGATTACTGCCCAGCATTTACATTGTCAAGTGTGGTTATTTTGATTTAACCTCACATTTGTTGACTTTGAATAGTGAGCCGCCCTCGATTCAAGAAAACCTACTGTTACAGCTTTATGGATGGAAATTAATGGTGCTGTCACTGACTTAGAGCCCTTTTAAGTTCCACAGGGGACGTACCAGGGGTCCGTGTCAGTGTTGTCCGTTCCTCAGTGACACATCACAGGGCATTCGCTCTGTTCTCTCCCTCCATCTGGCCCACTAAGCTGTTGTAGCACCAATAAGCCTTTGGTCACAGAGTTTTACAGTTAGCAGAGGGGGCATAAAATGCTTGACTTCCTTCGACACAGATTGGTATTCACTTTCTTTCTGTCTCATTGCTTCCTTCATGTGATTTACAAGTTCAGTCATGTCACCCATGGCCTTAACCCTAACCTAACCTCTGACAGCACTTAACCCCAACTTCACCACTCCCAGGAGTACACAACATCATGATCAGACACAGTAAGGCCTATAAAAATGACTCCTGGAGGATCAAATGTGCCTTGTGTAAAAGTGTAAAGGCATAAAATTTATCTTCTTTTGGCTCCAGAACAGGGAGAGAACTTTAAGTTTAAGTAGCCTGTATTCACATTTGTTCACACAGTATAAACATTTGGCATTTTCACAGATAGCAAAGAGAAATTCTCTCCCACAACAGCATCACAAGCTCATTTTTACTTCAGCCAGATGGCAGGTGGCTAAGCTAGATGGGAAAGTTATTGTCATCAATCAATAGAGAGAAAACAAAAATGCACCACTGCTCCTCAAAGAAATGAGAAAAGCCAGGCCAGGAAATCAATGGAGCCTCCCTTTTTTTTTTGGAGGTTTTTAAATGAGCTTGATAAGATATGTATTCATCAATTCATCAAGACACTTATTCTTCTTAGATGTCGAGGTCAGATCTCAACCATCATTGCTTTATTAAAGGGCAACTGTGTGAATTTTATTTGACCCTGAGGTCTTTTGTGAGTTTTCACACAAATGAGGACCATTCTAATCTTTGTATTGTAATTTGAATTATCTACCCGTTGTTTTATTAACTGCACATTAATTATTAACTGCAGTCAGATTACAGAGTGATCTTCATTAGATTAGCCATTATTTAAAAAGTCATAACGAATGCTACAGAGGTGCTATCTTACATTGGCAGAGACTATTTTAGTATTAGTGCCACCCTCAAAAGAGATATTATCTATTCACCCTTCAAAGAATGTAAAGAAATCTGAATTTGAGGTTGGTGTCTCTGATCTATTGTTCAGCCAGTATTATCAGAGGCTGATACAGTGCTGGGATGGAGTGCTAGATAATTATCATCAGTACAGTATGTCTGCTCCTTCCTGTCTTCTCTCCCATATTCAGATTCTAGTTATGTAATCACAGCATGCCGGGTCTGTGGAGGCTGACAACGTTGGATGTCAGGCTGCGGATATAGATCTCTTTTATAAACCTGAACCTCTGTAAGCTCGAGAGTGAAGTCTACACCCTCTAAATGAGGTTGGTCATTTGGTTCAATCGGGGAGATATCTGAGTGTGCAAGTGTGTGAAGGGTTGGTGTGTATGATTGTGCCATGTCCTGATCAATCAATCGTTTTTTGACAGCTCGTGACAAGAAAACTAATTTGAGTTGACCATCACGGATGTTTAATAGATCATGAAGACAAGGAAGTGGGCCAAGACCAGGGCAATGGGTCAAGCCAGCTTCTGCTCACACTGAACAAGAAGAGCAGGAGTGAAAAAGATCTATCTCCCTTTGTTGAACCGTGTGAATGATTTTGTCAGAGATGATAGTAGCTCAGAGTCTTGTAAGGAGTGTGTGGGAAAATGTCTTTTTAAATGGAGATCAGTACAATCCTCTGACTGGCAGCGGTGGGTGGGTGGGTGGATGGATGGAGAGGGGCAATGTGTTTGATGCTACAGTACTTTTCATCTTCCCCCAGGGCAAAATGAATAGTGACACAGGAGAAATGAACAAAGTGTACATTCAGGTTATGCTGAAACCCTTGTCGTTTTTAGTTAACCTTACATGATAGATGGGCTGAATCCATGCTGTCCTTATGGCCAGCATCATGCCATATGTGCGCAGGTGTCTGGGCATGTGTAGACATTAGTGATGACGAAGATGAAGCAGAAAGCCACTTAGAGGTTATATGAAATGACCTGTGTCTGTTTAGCAGTACTGTAACTTACTGTCTACACTCACCTTGTCTTATCTTGTGATATTCTCTGGGCTTAACCCTGGTCAATCAACTTCTGACGCCACAGATTCCAGTGTTAATGCCCCCTGTGGTCCAGCTAATCTCACTTTAAACAGGTCTTTGCAATGGGAAAATGCCCTGGGGTCATGTTTCTTTTAACAGCTCCATACCTCCTCCACTGGTTCAGTGTGCCAATCCTCCCCCTCTTCTTCTTCCTCCTCCTCCTCCTCCTCCTCCTCCTCCTCTTCAGACAAATCACATCATCTAATTTTTGCACCAACTTCCTGATTCTGCTTGGCCCCTATTTCCTTTTGGGTGCATTAGGCGTCCACACACAGTCAACCACAGCCTGTGTTAGTGCTTTCACAAAGTGGCTCCAGAGGTTAGCCCTCACAAGTGGAAATGTTCCCTGTAGAGTTACAGCCAATCAGGCTGATCCATTTCACACTGAAGGGTCAATAACCAGCACTGTGTGACAAAACCTAACAGCAAGTAAAGGCTTTTTAGTATATGGCTTTAGGGCTGCATGTGGAAGATTCAAGGCTCGGCTTCTACTTTGTTAAGTTCAAGTGGGGTGATAAGAAAAGACAGGACCACTGAATATTATAGGCCAGCAACTGTTTTGTTGTTATTTTCTGTACAGCAAGGGACCTAAAATACATCCCCCGTTCTTTGAAAGATTTTTATATTTGTACATTTTTCTTCAGCTTGTCTATTTGCAGTCAGTGCTCAGAAAGATATTATCAAAGGGAGATGATAAGGGGACAGAGGTGCACGTTCAAACAGTCCCATGAGACTCATGTCAAAACATGTTCTCTGTATTCTGTCATTCTTATGTGAGCATTAAAAATGATCTGGCTGCCACAAAAGAACCTGTGTCATTTGTCGCCTGATGACAACAAAAATGCAGAGGATATAAATACATCAAGGAGATAAATGGAATTAATTATGACCTCTGTGACAAGTTTTTGTTTTTTTTGTTTCTCTGGCTGGTGATTGCATTCAGTGTGCAATGCTGCCATCTGCTGAGAAAACCAAGGAACTAACTTAAGATGAATCACCGTTTACAATGCAAGGGGAAGGAAATGTGTGACATCTTCGTGAATTTAAAGAAAGAGAGAATCCTAAGGTACTGAAATGTAAATAGACACCTTAGACTAAACATAAGTTGTTAAATATAAGATGAAATGTGAGGCACTTATCTCACCTGGTGCAGTTTGTATTTACATAGCAAGACTTGGGATCAACATGGAGTTGGCATCTGAAAGATACGTCTCTACTCACACCACACAGCTGTCACATCTCACTAGGATCAAAACAAGCAGGAAGACAGGTTTGTCTTTCAACTGTTCTACTGAGGTTGGGTAAAAGCTTTCATGCTGCAGCTAAGTTTCTATTTGAGGAATGTTAAGTGCCAAGTGAAGTTTGAAATGTTTAATTACAGCGCCTCACAGACTGGCTTTGAACAGTGAAAGCTAAAAATACAGTGTGTAAATATGGTGTCACCTCATGGCACCTTGGCTCCTTTCCTCTCCTCTCCTCTCCTCTCCTCTCCTCTCCTCTCTTCTCCCACCCTTCTAACCTCCAAAGTGCGCTGCACTAACCTCATTTTCCCCGTGCTCCCCAGTGAGAACTAAACTCCGTACTGGATAGCTTTGCTCTGGGATAAGCACAGAGAACATATAAGGCTCTTTGATGTAGCAAATGCAATCCAGCAAAGGGCAGTTGAGACACACCCTACTGGCTACACTGAGGGCCAGACTATTTCCTTGCATCACTCAGACCTCGAGGCTCCACAGACTCATAAACAAGCCGTCTAATCCACCAGGTCCCAAAACGGCCGTCTTTTAGGGCTAAAACAAAGAAAGGTCAGCGGATCCAGACCCAACATTGTTCTTAGACATTTAACAGTTTGCAAGCAGGCTAGACTAAGAGTTTACGCTAAGATTAGTCATGTCTTAGACAGCATCTTCTTTTCTGGCTGGGCTGGGTTTTCAGTGGGCTGCTATGGGAAGGGGGCGGGAGAGATCAGCTTAACTGTCCTGCCTCTTATCCTCTCTTACTAACCTACATTAAATTAAATGAGCACAGGGCCAACTCTTGATATGTGTGAAAACCCTGAGAGATTACACAGTGGTAATTAATAGGAGTAGCTGAGATTATAAAATGCTCGTGTCTGTATGCGTGTGTGCATGTGTCTGTGTGTGTGTGTGTGTATGTGTGACCCCCAAGCTCACTGGAGGTCTCCAGCCGGACATACCCCCACTGACTGTGCCCCCCCACTGGGAAATGTCTGGCCAAAGTCACTATTTGAGATGTGTCCTGCTATTCTGTGTCTGCCCCTACAACGTCACATTTGTACATACCCCTGATATAAACTGTAGGATTACATGTGCCTCTCGGTGCTGTACATGTTTTTGCTTTAAAAACATTTTGTTCTGTTTTAAATGAACTGTTACATAAAGCAAAAGTAGACAAGCTTTTAAAAAGTGTTGTGTTGTTTTGCTTTCATCCTGCGTTTCAGAACACATGTCGTAAGGCAGCTTTCATCAGAACAGAAATAAGGTTTATAATTGAAACATGAGATAACCGGCGACAGCTTAAGATCAAATGTATTGATCCTGACAGGTAATCAGTTCACACTGACTATTTCAGCACTGATACTCATCATAAATCCTTACCAGATGAGTAAATACAGCATTTATTATACAATAATGGAAACACACAGGCAGGCTTGCATGCACTTGAAAAAGCAATTGCAATAACACAGGAAGCCACATAATGAAGATTAGTTAATTCTGTCTGAATCCAGATGTAATGGATGTGCTCACAGATCTCGGGGAAGGAAGGCATGGAGTGAACAAAAAGACGTCAACACTTTCATGTCACCCCTTTCTCACTGTGATCCGACATTTCATCAGCCGTGGCCTCAAAACACTGTTTTCACCTCAGATCCACTCTGCACCTCTCACCTACTCAGTGCATGCAGAGGAGCTGCAGCTGTTACACCGGGGCTCCCTCTAGTGGAGAAACCATAGCAGAGAGGCAATCGTGATTATAAATAATGCTATGCTTACTGAGCAGGACACAAAGTAATGCATTGAATAAAGTCTAACGTCACATAAAGTCAGAACAAAGGGTCTATTTTCTGTGTTCACTTTTGACTCTTAACAACAAAGCTATTTACAGCAATACCTTCCTTCAGGGTCGAGGGTGTGGTTGACAGGACTCCTGCGTGAGAATAAGGGAGGGCACAAAGAGCCTAAATCCGTCTCAAGTGACTTTTTTAATGTATTTTTCACCAAGCTGGACTCATTAGGATATTTAATCCTCTGCCAGATGACAGATAGAGGCAAAGTGTGAAATAAAAATTCAGATTTTGTCATTTGAATGGGGCAGTGGTGGCCTTCCCCAACTTATGCGCTGCTTTTGCTCATGTTTTAAACAATTGTTTTCCTCACTGTGGTGCTGCTTGATAGATAACTGGCGCCACTTTGCTTTTTTTAGGAGATAAATCAGATGCTTAACATCTTAGGAGGCCAAGCCTGGCCCACTATGCTCATCAGACTCCATCCTTAATTACATAATGGGATGAATTAATTGACTCCATTAATCCAGGTGACCATCTGTTTGCCAGTCTCAGTCCAGACAGTGTCCTGTGATAGTGTAAGCCAGTCCTCCCCCAACCTTTCGTGCCAAGCATCATGGCCAATATAATACACCTGTCTTGTTAGAAAGGCCTTTAAATCAGGGAGTGGGCCATTTGACATGCTGTCATTTTTCTCTCCTTCGGCTGATTTGAAGGAAACTGAAGGGGTAAAAATGTGTTTTGCAAGAGCTTATTTTGACATGGGTGTCAGAAAAAGAGTGGTTGAGTGTACATACGTACTCCCCCATACGAATTTCTTATCGCAGCTCAGCTGTCACACCGTAAAAGGCGAAGAACAAAGCAGCAACTTTGTGTCATGTCATTTCTGAGTAGACAAAGCAGTGACTTTTTTTTTTTTCTGGAGAGTCTTTATTTCTCTCTCTCTTCAACCTCTCTCTCTCTCTCACTCCAGGGGCCTCAAGCTGCTCTAAACTTTAATACATAGTGTTCAAATAGGTGCAGCTTAGAGCTCTGCACACACACTCAGCAAGCTGGGAACAAAGACCTACTTCCACCTTCTCTCTAGCCTTTCAACTTGAAATCAGCCACCTTATCACTTACCAACAAAAGCGCACCGGATTTAAATAAAGAGACTGTTTTTTTCTCCTTTTTCCCCAGCGAATCTGAATGTCCAAATAATTGCAATTACATTTCCTGGAGGAAGCGAGCATCAAATGTCCATTGGTGTCGGATAGAAAAACGATGCAGCACCCTAATAGCTGTTATTTGAGTAGGCAACTTGCCAAGAACACTCTCATGCTAGTCCCTAATGATACCAGTTCACAGAGGAAGGATTAGTGGGGTTTTGGTGTAAATATAACACACTTCCTGTTTACTCTGAGCACAAGCTTCTTGAGCCTTTCTCGAGCTTTATAATGTCTCGGGGTGGATGCAACATACTTGACACAAAGATGCTGTTCTTTCATTTTGAAACCAAGTGACACAACGACCTGTTACTGTAATAAATGATCTTCTCAGTAGAGTGCATTTCAATAAAATATCAATCAAATCAATAGAAATCATAGAGTAAAACTGTGATGTCTACATTAGAGTAACTGCTCCGAATAAACAAAACTAAATGCTTACTACTATATGCTTATGAAGTGAAATCTCACTGTAGTGACAAACACAGTTACATATCTTGTCCAGAAGAGGGTGGCACACAGCCTCTTTCAGAGTCTCCCCGAGAGAACTCTGCAGTTTAAGACAACTGAAAAGCTGCTTATACAGTAATATCAGGCTATTTACCTAAGAACCTGTAAGATCTATTTTCCACTGAAGGCCACATTTCACTTCCAATTTTACTGTCCTTGTCCCTCTTATTTTGTGCTTACAGGGATAATAGGGACAAGGTTACAGAGCAGTTAAGAAAACTGGTGATTTTGTGGTTTATGTTGTCACTTCAGTGGCTCTGTAAGCTGCAGGCAGCACTGCACTTGAAAGTTATGGCACAAAACACAGACCAGTATGCACGCCTATGCTGCGCTGAGCTTTTTTTGCACTAAATAAATCCTTTTCTTTTAAGGCCATAATGAGCAGGAGGCATATAAAACTCTAAAGAGGAGAGAGAATAGAGACGCAACGAGATGAGACGGCAGAAGCAAGGGGAGAGAAGAGAGACTTGATGGTTTGTGCCAGATCTGTGATACAGGCAGGGGGAAAGAGGGGCCGAGTGCTCCTCTAGTCTTAGCCCCATTTGAAACAGATGCTGTTTATAACCCAAAACCTTAATGGGGAGCTCTCTGGTCTGGTGCTGGCCTATGATCACGTTCCAGCCTAGCTCCAGTGCCCATCTTTTTTTCTTGTACGGGGAAAAGTGCCACAGGAAAAAAAAAAAAAGATCTACTCTCCCCCTCCTGCACCAGGGGCAGCTCCTCTGTGAAGCCCTGGATTTATCCAATCAAACCCAGCTCTCTGTGCTCACTTCAAATAGCCACCCCCTGACTTCAGCCCTGTACTAAAAGGAGCCCTCATCTTTCCTCTGACCACACAGCAATATGACCAAAGACATGCTTATTATTTTATGGACTGTGATCTCTGAGCACATGTAAAAGCATAACCTAAAAGTGTGGATTTTCAGGTTACACGTGATCCCCTAATAAAACTGCGCCCGCCTGGTTGGCACTGCATTTCAAATGAGAACATCAGAAACCAGGTTATATGAGATTGAGACAGCTGTTGGTATTGCCACCATGTGCAAATGCCCCTGATGTTTTGCATAAAGCTAATTTTTTTTATTTAAGCACCCCACTAAAAACCAATTCAAGCTTTATTTTGATTTCATGAACCTTTTAATGCACTTCTTCCTGGTGAGTGCACGAGATCAAAGGAAGAGCCGACCACATCTCATCATGCAAGAAATAACATAATATCTATTCCATTACTGGAAAACATTGCCGAGATTATGACAGATGATTACTCATGTATATGCTATTTCAAGCAGAGAATTAACTGGTATTTAGTTTTTGCCCAGTGGTCACAGTGACAGGAATGTGAAGGAAACCAGAACGAAGGAAACTAAAATAGTCGAATCAGTGTATAAACACATCATCATTTGTCTTCTCTGCATCTTGTTTTAGGTAGACCAGATGTAGAAAATCCTCACAACCTGCTTTTTTCTGTCTTGAATTTTCATTTTTGTTTGATTGTGGTTGCTTACTGAATTTTTAAAATCTTATCCAAGCCTGCCTCTCTGTAACATGTGAGATGTGCTTGTGGTGAAAGCATTGTCTAGTGAAAAATTTGTGTCTCCCAGTGTTTAGATTCTGAATTTTAAATGTTCCTTCATGGGTTTCGAAAATGTTCTAAACAAACCTTTTAAAATTGAATTCGATTTTATTGCAACAGTGCTGCAAACAGTGCAGTTCTCCTTAGCTCATGAAAAGGTGACTTTCTGGTGATACGTGGTTTTCAAGACAGCAACAACAAGTAAATTTGACATGACATTACTGACACTGACCACTTTTTAATTTACAGTACCCATCTATGACTGCTGAGCTTGATTGATCATTTTATTGTATATATATATATATATACTCAAGCAGTTGTCAGTCAATATGAAAGCTAAGACAAAATATCTCATGCAACATGCACAACCCAGTATTGATTGTATTGAAGTATTTGAAGTCTTGTGGTTTATATCTCTCTGTAGAGAGATGATACCGCAATGGAAATGATGTCTCAGCCTGGATTAGAGGGTGAGACTATACAGATCAAATGTGTGTAAAGACCTGCAGACTGGCTTATAGCAACCAGAGCAACATTCAGTTAATATTTGTGATTTACAGGGTTGATATCTGACATGGACTGAGCTGGATTTCAGCCTGACACACAGGGTAAGTGCTCTCCACACAGCCCAAGGGCACACACACTCTGACTGTCTGAGCAAACACTGCAAGAACATGGAGCATTGGTGGGGAAATGATACACTTATTCCTTGAACATGAAAACAGTTCCCATTCAAATAAAGAGTAAACTTTGCCACCACTGTTATTTCGCAGGCTGTGAAATCTTCGCTCAGAGTAGTGGAAGAGCTTGAATTCTTCTGGGGCTCTGTTAAAGATGGGGGGGGGGGGGGGGGGGGGGTTGGTGCTATGGTGGATTACTTGACTGGAATTGAGAAATGAAAGATATAAACAGCATCTTACTGTTTTGCCTATTCTTTGCAACAGTAAAAAAGACAGAGACATAGAGGTAAATTGTAGAGGCATTGATGTAAACTTCACTCTTTAAAGTCTCTGAAAGAATTCCTATGTCATTGTTGTGTGCTGTGTGAGGTTTAAGAGGTATTTTCAGGTCATGTTTTTTTTTTTTTTCTTGTTTGTTTGCCTGAGTAGAGTTGCTCTGTTGCACAAACTGTGTGATTATCCTGCTATAATTAAACGTCACTGTTGATAAATCTGATTCTCCAAATGCTCACTGATCCAACCTGTTTATTTTCACACTTTTTTGTGTTCCACAGACTTTTTTAATCTATGTAAAAAAAAAAAAAACAACAAAAAAAAAAAACTGTGCTGTTCAAATATTTTGACGCCCTTCTCCCCATAATTTACAATATAATTGACTGTTTTTGCCCATGCATTAGCCTGGGATCACAGGCCCCCGAGGTTCAGACATCTCTTTTCTCAGCACAGATCAAATGGAGCCAGCTAACCAACACATTGAATTCCCTCGCAAGGAAAATTGGGCTGCATAAATATGGATTTTAATCACTGCCCAGTATTTATCTTTCTTCTCCACTCATCTTTTGATGTTGCCATATTTTCAGGCTAAAATATGAGTAACATCTTAATCAGGGTATGACAGGAAAAGCACTGTATTTCTACTAGTTCCTTTCATTGTTGTTGCGCTGAAATAGACATCCTCATTTTTAATTAGATATGTAAACATATCTCTGTTTTGGCTTAATACTGGGGGACTAACTCGGAGAAGGAAAGGAAAACCAAGAATGTACAGCCAAGTGTCTGTGATTGACTTTTCTCATCGACCCAGACCAGAGACAAAGACTCAAAAGGGGGTCCAAGTGGGAGAGGCCTAAAAAATGTGCCCAGCAAGCTCCTTCAGTATTTTCCAGCCGCCTTTTGTGGCCACAGCCACATTTCTTGAATTGTCAGTGACTCTCCGGCACCATCTATACACATCAGTCACAGGGGCTGTCTTATTTATTTTATCTGTTGTTCCCCCTCTCTCTCTTTGTTTTTGTTTCTTTTCTTACTGTCAGGTATTTAAGCAGCCTGCCGGTTTTATAGAGCTGCTGAATGGTCTTGATGGACCGGAGACTCAATGGACAGCATGTGACCCATCTGACCAAAGCTCCTTTATGTACCGCCTCTCTTTGTTGTTTTGTTTTTGTTTGTCTGTGAGAAAAGAGAGAAAGGACCACTTCATTGGGTAGGAGGTTACCAACTTGCTCTATTAAGGCATTGGGGATTTCATTAGCCACAGTCAAACAAGGCAATAAATAATAACTTGTGACCTTTGAAGTCTTAAGTCTCATAGACTGAGAAGTGGGTAGAGCGCGCTTCACTGCGGCAAGTCTAAATAAAAGCTAACAAAGATGCTCCTCCAGCTCGGTGAAACTGTTTGCTGAGCAAAGGACAAACCTGTTATTCTTATCGCGTTATCATAATGTCACATTGGCCATTTCTCTTTTCTTCCAATGAGTGCGGACGGTCTCAGAGAAGCCATATCTGGACTGGCTGTGTTGGACAGTGTGGCAGGGTGGGGCAGTGGAGAAAAACAAGGTTCATTATGAAGTGTGCGAGAAATGGTGCCTTCATGCTCCAGTACACACGTTTGCTCAGGGTTGATTAACTGCCCCCCAAAGAGGAAATGCTGTATTACTTTAGCTACTGTGTTTCCAGGAGGGGAGCGTTATGCTGAGTAAGATTGTAGATTAAGAAGTTCGACCTGACACCGAGCCTGGTGGGTTTTATTCAAAAGCCCCAAAACTGCAGTGTTGTCCCACTTACGCATTTACTTACCACTAAAGGAAGACCACTGATTTCTTTTTCAAATCTGCTGAGACAAAGTGTGGGGGCTGTTTAATTAAAGATTAAGAGAGCACGACCCCCCGTCAGACCTAAATTTCATTGGGTCCTAAATTTGCGTGACCTGGCCAGGATGGGGCTTTTGCTGAGTTGCCCCATACAATGGCCTCTGGGAATTCACTGCTCCTGTGCCCCAACTGAGTCCTCCACACCCACACCCACCCCCAAAGTCCTTAGGTCCCCTGCAACTCTGCACCACTTCCTGTAATCATCCCCACATGTGGTGGTGGCATTTAGCCTCCTCTACCATGGCACACGTCATTAGGCCGAGCTTTAAGCAGGTCTACCTTGCTCCAGGCCAAAAGGGGAAACTTTCTTTGTGGAGGTGGGGGGTGGAGGAGGTGGTCGGAGGTGGGGGTTAATGAACCACCGACTGAATCATACCACCTAGAGAGGTTTTGACATGCTGAGGTAGCCGTAGCTGCCTACACATCGGCCAGCACTGGCTGTTGTCCAGCTTCTGGGCTGGATTCACGTGAAGGGAGTGTCTGTAGGAGTGTTGGGTGGCAAAGGTCAAGCCAGTGAAAGCTGTAAATCCCAGAGGGGGACCAGCCTAAAGGTCAGCCAGTCATGGTGATTAGAGGAGCCATCTACAAGATGCGAGAGAATCGGGGGTGGCACAGAAAAATCCAGCATGAATCCCTGCATTCGAGAACAGACACTATTGTTTTCCAAAAAGCCACTTTGGCGACATGCGTGGTTTATATTTCAGGATAATAGGGAGAGCTTCCTCAATAGAGAAAAGAGCACTTAAGCAAACATATGAATAACACGCAACAATGTCTCTTCTGTTGACTGAAAGTCTGGAGCGTTTTGATTGATGTCTGTGCATGTTTGCTCTGGTCACATTAATGGTTTCATACTTTGTAGGGATGTGTACTTTGGCTGCATGCTCTTGTTTATTTAAATTGAAATAAAACACATGTTTTCTTGGGAATAATTAATAAGAAAATTAGATACAAAAAAGGGCCCACTGAATGGATTAATGCTTTTGCATTTAGAGGTGAACCTTTTGGAGTTGCAGAAATACAAATGTAAGAATAGAAAAAATCATAGAAAAAAATTAACAAAATGTTCAATAAAAATTGTGGTTACTCTATCAAAATTAAACATTGGACAAGCTAACAAAAAAACATATGATTATGATTTTTTTTTATGTTTGTAAATGTCTTAGAGTGTGAGCCTGTAATTATTGTTTGCAGATGCAAACCACACACAGTCTTCATACTGCTGTGTGTATTTGTCACAGGAACTTCCACAGCTGGTCAGTGATTTTCTCTCAGCAGCCACTTAAAAACTCATCTCCCTCTTTTATGCTGAACTGTATTTCTTGGATTTCTTTTTGCTCCAGAGACTCACTGCTATGGTGTGCTGAGAAAAATATCTATCAAACTGAGTTTTGGTTCTCCGTTATTGTTGGCTTATTCCACATCTGTCAAGATACTTTAAAAATTAAAGCGACAGTTCTGGTTATTTTCAGCCAAGGCCTTGTTTTTCCTAGTTTGTTATTTTAATGATGATTTTCCTGGCGACCCTGGGCCCTCTCCTGCAGCTCAAAAGACATGATAACAGTCCGAGAGCTCAGACCTCCGCCAAGGCCAATGTCAATGTCCTTGGCCCGTCCCCCATTCCTCCACCAAGTTCGGTGGAACTTGGTTCGGTACTTTTTTTTTTACATAATCCTGCTGCAAAATGAACAGACATGGGTGAAAAAATCAGCTTAATACTCCATGATGCTTCTAATTTTATGAGACTTGTTTATAAACCTGGTTTTGAACTAATGACATGTTTTGGAAGTTCACAGCATGACGCATCACATCTGTTTGTTTCAGAGACACCGACTGATCAACCTGATTAAACACAACGGATTTTCATCTGCTCTGTATCTGTGATTTGTGCTGGCAGAACTTTTCAAGCACGTCTCATAAGACATTTAACAGGGTTAGACAATGTAGAATAACATTCAGTACATTTATTTTTTTGTTCGTGAGATTAGGTTAATCAAATGAATATATATTTGGTTTTGCCTAGCCCATATAACATATTAAACAAGAAATATGTCTT
The DNA here is from genome assembly GCF_021018895.1 of Seriola aureovittata. Classification (NCBI taxonomy): domain Eukaryota; kingdom Metazoa; phylum Chordata; class Actinopteri; order Carangiformes; family Carangidae; genus Seriola; species Seriola aureovittata. The sequence continues at coordinate 11,783,937 of NC_079371.1, read as the reverse complement.
TACTTTGGTGTAAGGATGATGCTTCATAGCTACTTCTGTATTTTGTTATCAAATGTGCAAGTCCAGCTTGTGACAAAGGGAAGAGTTACCACTTCAATACTTTTCTACATATTGGGTGTTAATAAGGTCAGAGGAAAAGAAAAAAGTATTTGGCAGAAAAAAAATTGTAGTTATTGTTATTATTTTTTCACATCCAACAATGGAGTCTGTGGGACCACAAACAATAAGGAGGTAAAGCCAATGTCAGCAAAACACAGCTGCTACCTACCTTGCTAGCTTTAATGATGCCCTTACATTATATCAGATATCTGTAGATGTGTAATGTCATCTGGGGAAGTACTTTAGTTATGAGTGGGGAAACTTCTATTTTTTTTGTCTCCAGTGTATCATAATCCAAATTGAAATTGCAGAGAATCTACAGACATCACAACTTTAGGATAATGAAATTCTAATTCATCAGTTCTGAGATACAATGAACCCTTCTACAAACAACAAAAAGTGTCTGATTCAGTTTGTGTATGGTATAGTACAGTTTAACCCAATTATTTTGCACACAAACCCTCCGCTGAATGGAACACAAACACTTTGAGGTGTTCAGTTGTGAGTTAAGTCTTTGCTTTTGTCCCCACAATAGCTGTAAATTCTTCAACCCCTATCTAGGAAGCCTGTGCTCCACTTCACACTCACACCGTGACCTCATTCACCTCCAGACAAGTTAACTATGCCCCCCCCCTCCTCCTCACTAACCCTTGGTCCAAACTGAGGGAGGATGAGTGGTGCACCACTTAAAACGAGCCGGCCGCAATAGAGGCGTAGCCATCACCTCCCCACATTCACAAATAACCCCTTAAATGAGGAGAAGTCAAAGACAGAAATTCTAATCACTTGCCTTCCCCTCCTTTTTTGTTGAGGGAGATAAATAAAGACTAGAATACAATTTGAACTGAGGCCAAAGGCAGGGGAGGCACTCTAAGTATTGTTGGATGATCTCCACTTCGTGGAGGCAGGGGCTGAAAAGAGTGCCGTCTTGTTAGTTAGTGTGTAATGAACAACTTTCACAAGCCAGTTGGTCAATGGGAATCACAGTGTTCCATTCTTGTGCTTTTAGAAATTCACACTGAAGATGGCTGGCACACATCTGACTTTAAACAAATAATGAATGAATTAATACTAATATCACAATAAACAATTCATTTTTATCTGGTGTGTTTGTCTCATATTGGTCACCAGAGACCTGAGCTTCATCTTTCATGTAGCTGGTTAAAAGGAACGAGAGTGGAGGCGTACAGAGGCTAAAAAGAACCGCCTCTGTTTGGTAATCGCTCTCTCTCTCTATCTTTTCATATGACCAGACCTTTCATTCCATCCTTTTCACCACAAAAGAAAAAGAAAAAAGTTTGTCAGTCCCCTGTTTCTTTTGTTGTGTGCTTTCTTCTCCATGCTCTTTCTACTTTTATCCTAATCCCAGCCATGCATGAGCGATCAGTTGTGTCCTGTTGTTTCACTGTTCTGCTAGTTTTCAATCAGTAGGGTTCCTCTTTTGTTCCTTTTCTTTGCCAAACACAGAAAAGGTAAGGAGAGGAACGAGTAATGAAATCTCCTCTGTAGACTTAGGCCTTTGTATCCCTCATCAGGATTTTTAGATATAGCTCTGACTGTAATTAAGGGGGATTGTTGCTGTGATGCTGCTCTCTGCTGCCTTTCCTGTTGGTCTTTGGAGAGTTAGAGGAAGGCTGCATCAAAGCTTATATCTGGAGTCCAGCAATCACGGAAACTGCACTGTTTTGATGTATGAAACCAATAAAAAAAGATCAGCGGATATCAGAACTTGTCGAAAACTAGTACCTGACAGGCCAAGACATGACTGTTTTTGTCTTTAAGACACAAACAGCTGGCAGATGGCTCAAGATCTAAAAGTCTACCTGAAACCAAAAACAGAATTATGAACAGACTCCTGCAGGAAGCCATTCTGGGTTTTCCTGAAGACACCGCAGGAGGAGCTTTGATCCTTCTTTGAAAATTTAGATGGGGGTGAAAAAAACCAAAAAAAACGTATGTTTTCTTTTACACTTTTACTCATTTTTAAGTTTATTGGATAGTACTGAGTCTGACTGCCAACATCACTATTATTTTCAGGATTCACATTTGGATACATAGAGGCGTGCAGATCTACAGAACATGTGGTCCAGTGTGGAGACTACTGCTGTGTGCTATTGCTGAGGTGATCGTTATTAGCGTGATCATGGCACTATGCTCTCCATATGGGCTCAGTGGGGACAGAGGCTGAGGCCCGTTCAAAGGGACAGTCATTGTTACAGACTGATCTCTAATCTCTGTGGTTGTCTGCCCTAATTAAAACTCTTGTGGGTGTGTAGGGTTCCTGGGCCTCTGCTCTGCAGGAAATTATGATCGCAAACGTCTTCCTGTCGAGTCCTGCACTTGGCACTACAAAGTGATGCAGGCCGCCATTACCTGAATGGGCTGGAATCAGAGCAGACAGCCGCATCATCCCAGCTCTTAGTCTATCAGGGCCGTGCACAAGTGGCCATTGTTGACGCCAAAAACGGGATTAAGGAGGGTCTTCAAGGGAATTGATTTTCATGTGAGAACAATAGTGGGGCGCAGAACACTGGGGCCTGGGTCTGAATCACACGGCCAAGGAGCTTTATGAAAAGGGGTGCGCCGCGAGCACTGAGATTAAAGCAATCAGGTTTTTTACCCCCACTCTTTTTGGATAACCCTCCTCCTCCCCCTTCCTCCCTCCCTCTGTCCTCGTCCGCCCGGCACAGTAATTTTAACCCAAATAATGACCACAGAGGAAAGCCTGTTCAGAAAGTGTGGAGGGAAAAAAAAGGACACAAGTTGTTTACTTTCCCCCACATTTCCTTTTTCACTTTGGTCTAACAAAGGTTCAAGGGCCATCGACAGGATGGAGGTATGTGGATCATGATGCAAAATGTCTGAGCAGATTCCGTACTCTCTGTCCAACGCTCCTCAGAGCCAGGCCAAAGGCTCATCTGTGTGTAGAGAAAAGCTGTAGGGAGTGGGGAACTGGGCTGGGAGGGGACATGGTTCTTTGGCGGGGACCAGTGTTGGGGTGAACATGACGTGTCACTGAGAGGGGATCAGGGGTTACGGATGAAAGGGACGGCCGCCTTGTCCTCTGTCTTTGGCCGACTGCGTGCAGCTGTGGGCACCATTGTGGACATGCTCATTTGCATACATTTGGCAGGAGCTCTGGGAGGCAGCCCAGGCCAAGAGGAGCGGCACTGTTTAAAATGGGGGCGAAAGGGCGGGCAAGTAAACACCCAGTGTATGCAGATACATACCCATACATTATCTGCACTACAGTACACACAACAGCAGTGGCCAAGAGGGAAAAAAGGCCTGTTATTCCAGTGTCAACATGTAAATATAAACAGTAGTGAGAGAGAGTGTATGTTGTATTTCAGTGGGTGATAAGGCCGTGTCACCCTGATGTCATAATGACAGAGTGAGCGACCGAAGGAGTGTGCTGTGTGGGGCTCTTGGCTGGCGGCGGAGGGGTGTGTCCTACCCTGACTAGAGACAGGTTTATTGGGCCTGATGAGTGCTAAGCTCCTGTGCCTAGCCACAATGGAGCCTGTGATCTCCCTTTGTGGCTCATTGGGAAGCACTGGTGCGCTCGGCAGCCCCCGCTCTGTCATTAGACAGATTGTGAACAGGCTGCACAAGGCCCAGCCAGGGATGACGGAGCCACCAGCCACTTCATTAGGGGCATTATGAAGAGGACTGAAGCTTTCTTCTCTCCGCCTGTGTCCAGAATTCACAGGTCTGTTTAATCACATAATTCTCCTCAAGTGCCCCAAGGAGGCTGCAGCACAGCAAGGGCCCTTTAGACCCATGACAACTTGGAGAGATTAATTATATTCATCTTTTGGAATATCTGCAGAATAAGAGGGAATTTGATATTGGCTTGCTTTTATTTTTTTTCCCTCTCGTCTCTTTCCAACCAGCTCTTTGATGTCCTCCTGTTATTGTTGGGGGACGTCTGTGCGATTCTCTGCTGCCGGAGCTTTGATATGCTCTAGCAGGGGTTAAGGGTTAGCGTCCAGAGGTCTGGGGCCAGGACGTTCTAACTTCTGTCTTGGAGAAGGCTGACCTCTGGACCCGAGGGTTGGTCAGAGAGACTCCATATTCTGCCTCCCTTTGATGCACGCTCTTTCACAGCAGTTAATTAGCCAGGGTGGCTAAACGTTTAGCCTGGGCGTGAAAGAGTCTGGGATAGCATGTGTGTCCAAGACATTGCCCGCTTTTTTTGTGTGTCACAAGGTCTTTTGAAACAATGTGGTACTTGGACAACTTGTTTGCATAGGATGTTGGGTGAATGCTGCAGCCTTTTCACAGGAGCTCATTCACCAGGAGGAGTTTTGAGAAGGCCTTTCTGGTAATGAAGAGAAGTCCTTGACATTTCACTTGTTTCCGCTAATCAACGACATGATTTCCCTCTTTTTCTGTGTCTTTGTTTTCTATATGTTACAGGAATCTATCCTACGGTGATGTGAAATAGAAAAATCCTCTTATCTGGCAAGTGGCAGTTGCAGCATATGAATCATTTCAAGCCACTGCTACATATCTTCCCCGAATCTTCATACCATCTTTGGGGGGGCATAAATATAAATTTCTGAGTATATGGCTTTCATCAAGTATCCAGTGAGCAGTCAGGATTTCAAGCAGGATCCAATTTTCCCTTCCCTCTATTCTAACAACTCCTATAAGCAGTCATGAGCCAGACTGGTAGCCTCAGCTGTAACATACTGGATTCATCACCGCTTAAACATCAGTTCTTTACTGCTGCACGTCAGGGATAATAATTTCCCTGTGTGTCAGTAGGAAAGAGCAAATAAAGCCTGTTTGTTCGATTCTGGAGGGGCAGTAAAACTCCCCTTTGCCTCCTGGCCCAGAGCGCACATGCCTACAATAACAAGGTAATATATTACATCAAGACTAAACAGCAATAGACCTGAATTAAGATACAGCAATACTTGTGATGAACACATCTGTGCTCTTCATTGCAGTGCCTGTAAATACAATAAGTCATTAAGCACCAGTCACGTATTTAAGTTTTCTTTTCCTGCCAAATCTTCTTTAGCCTAAGGCAGCCTTCAATCATTTGCCGACAGAGCAACATCAAATAAAATTTCATTTCATGTTGTTTGGGCTTTGGGTAGTGGAAGGAGGGAGCCAGGTTGGGTCTGGTTGATACTGTAGAGATATTGATCTGCTATTGAGCACACTGTGTCCAGACAGTTTCCATCCCCAGGGACCCAAACACTAAATCATTCTCTCATTTTGAGCTAACTTGTGTGTCTGCAGAACTGCCAAAGCTCTCAGGGTCGACAAACTTTAAAGCAAAGTACTGTCATTACTCCTGTCTGACTCTTCCTTTCTCATGTCTTCTGTCTTTTGCTTTGCATCCATTGCACCTTATATTGATTCAAACGAAGCTGCTGCCACTACAAACTATGATCTTAAAGACATATTCCCAAACAAGACCCTTTTTGTCTTAACAAGCATGAAGGGATTTTAGGAGATTTACACTCTGCCTGTGATTTAAACATCAAGGCTTAACCTATTTCTTTATGAAGAAGGAGTTGCAGGGGATGGGGCTGTTCTCAGCGTATAACTTGATGATTCACTCATTTGTGGATAAGTGGAGAGAAATAGATTTAACTCCTTTGTCACTGTAATATGTATCTTATGTGTATGATCAACCAGAATGTTTCTTATTTTTGATGGTTTTGTTGTGTGGTCTAAAAAAAGGGGAAGCTGGATCTCCAAACACAATGTTCATCCACTATGTGAAGGGGGAATTTGCTGAGCTTCAAAACATCCAATGACTAATACAATAGAGCTTTGTTATGAATCATGAATCACAGCATCTGAAGAGCCTTCTTGGATGAGAGGTGAAGCATCTTCTAGCATCTAAAACCAAGTCCAGGCGCCCTCGACTGAAGTCTTCTTTGATACATTTACTTTACTTTTCCCGTAATGCAAAAATCCTGTTTTGGTTCAAACTGTTTGGTGATTGTTAAATTATTTTTGAACAATCTGAGGATTCTTGTCAATGAAATCCCATGGTTGTATTATGTACACAGCTATTTTCTGAGCAGTTCCTCACAGCTGTTGCTCTGTTACCATGTATGATGTCATCAAACTATGAAGCACTCTGTATGAGGATCATAATAGACCGTTGAATCAAGCAACTCTCACACTCCAAACTATTTTCTCAAGTCGGTACATCTGTCTGATCCAGTGATTGCTGGAGCGTATAGTCCCTCCATATGTGCTGTTTTGTTTGTGTCTGTGTGCCTTTGTATGCAGTTTCCTTGGTAGTCAGGACAGGTTTTGCAGTGCTCAGCGCTGTTCTCCAGCTCGGCCACCTGCAGCTGGGGATCGATCTGCGCTCTTACACCCACAACCTAACCCCCCCACCAACCGGCCCCCACTCTCACCCAATCCCGTCCCGTCGCTGTCTGTATCAACCAGACCGACAGGGGGCTGCCTGTTTCTTCATTTCTCTGGTGTGGGTCAAGTGCATATCCATACGATCAGGGCTGTGGAGAGGACACTAATACAAACATAAGTTGCCAAAAAAAGAAATCACAAACCATAAACCGCTGTCTTTCCAAAGCTACAGTATGTACAGATGCAATATGTCATGTACAACAACATGTGAAATAGCTGACAGGAGGATAATATAGATATGTTCAGGCAGATACTACATTAAATGACTGTTATTTTGTTTGTTTGCTTTAATTTATCACATTTATCAATAAATCAATAAATTCTATCTTTGATATGGATTTATCTATAACCCTTTCCTTTATATTTTACCCTCTCCCCCATAGTTTACCACACGTAATGTAGCTGTAAGCAGATAAAATGTGTATTAATGTACTGTAGCTGTCAATAACTCCGCCTGTGGGATGTGGAAGCTGATATATAAACAGATAATGAATGATCCTATGGTCAAACATAGTTGTAATAATATAAAATATGTCTTCATAGGAGAAGTTATTATTGTTGCTTAATGCTATACATTAATAAACACTTTAAAATGTTCAAATATCTGCTAGCAACAACATTATAGCGTGTTATAAACCATTTATCAGACGTTCATATAAATGCTGAATAAAATAGGTTCAAGAGCCGTGTTACCTATTTATCTGTCTGGAATGAAATTAAGCTAAATGGAACAAACAAACAAACGCATGAACAAACCTATGTGCACAAACGTGTACACTAATATATGCAAACGCTCACGCAGACTCACGCACACACATAGACACACATTACTCATAGCCTATCAACAGAACGCAGGTAGAACTCGGCCCATCCCTGCTCATTCCAAATACTGAAACTAAGGAGATTTGGAAGGCTGCTGACTCAAATCCCTCTTATTTTAGAACTCCTACACCTCATCAGCCTCATCGTGGCACATGGGTTTTGACAAGAACAAACTGGTCCTGCTGGAGAAGCGGAGGTTGTGCCAGACCCTTACAAGATACTCCCAGCTGCAGATCCAGAGGAGAGAAGTTTTCTATTATCAAGGACTCTCCCTTAATGATGAAAGTAAACAACCAGAACAAGAGTGTTTAATATTTCATAGCCCACCCACAGGTGTAGTGGTGTGCGGGGAATAACACATACATCCACACATACCAATGCGGGTCTGATTAAGACGGGGGTACTGTCCCTGCTGTGATTGGCTAGATTTCCTATGTGTGTGTGAATGTGTGTGTGTAGGGTCTTGAACACATTTGCTGCCTCAGTCCTTTTTTTTCTCTCCGCTCTCCCTCTCTCCTCTGCTCTCTCTCTGCGGTGATATATGGAACATATGGGAAATTATTGTGGGGTTATAAAGGGCTGTTGACTTCAGCAGACATGCAATAAATTAAGCTGTTTGTGCAGGGGAGGAAAAACACAAGCTCTTTAGGAACACTTAGTGCAGATTTCCTGTACAGACTTAAGTCTCCTTCTCTTTTTCTCTTTTCTTTCTTCCTCTCCTCCTTTCTCACTCCTCCTCTTACCCTTCAGCCCATTCCCTCTGTCTCTTCCTGACTCCCTCTCACCATTGTAGCGCGGGCCACAGCACAATCTCATTCTGTTCTCCTAGTTGGTGGTAACACAGTGGGATATATCCACACAAATTACACACATAAAACTCGCAAAGCCTGGAAAATATTTTAATAGTTTCCGCACCCCCTTAGCGGCAACAAGCTGCATGTGCAGAGCTGGTGAACACCACCAACATTATTGGTGCAATTAAATGTGAAACACAAGAGAGGAACATGAGGGAGTGGGAGCCCAAAATGGCTGTAAACAAGGAAAATGACACTTGACAAGTTGTAATTTATGGACGTCGTTTCAAAGGCAGAGAGACTCACCGTTCCTACTCTGGCAGAGGAGGAAGAATGAGGCACAAGGATCCAGGCATTAGAGGAACTATTCACAGAATGTTAGTGCATCAAAGCCACACAGAGACAAAAAAGGGGAAGAGAAAGCTGTGACTTCAAAGTTGAAGCATGATGAGCAATGCTCAGAGAGAGAGAGAAACCAAGAGAGAGACAGGAAGTGTGTGTATGTGTGTGTGTCAGAGTGAGAGAGATAGAGAGGAGAGGAGAGAGAAAGCTTTGCAGGATGACAGTACCCAAAGCAAGCATGGGATTGGGGGGTGAGGTGGGAGGAGGCCCCTGGATACAGGCGTACTCTCCTCATCTCAAAGAATGCTAAATCACACACACACACACACACACACACACACGCACACACACACGCACACACACAGACACACACACACACACAGACACACACACACACACACACACACACACACACACACACACACACACACACACACAGGCTGTCTGGGGAAGAGACGCCATTAGAGAGAATAGAATAGGACTTTGAGCGCTCATACTCCAACCCCATCTAGAAACAAATCAGAGTCACCATTTACGTGTTTACTCTCTTTCCAAAATGAGGACAAAACTGAACCAAAACAGTCACCGAAAATAAGCACGCTGAGGAAAACTGAAGACGTTGTCATGCTTGATGAAAGCTTCCAATTTATCTTTCAACAACAGCAGTCGAGGCCAGATGTTTACGGCAGAGTTACACTTTGTGTTTTGACTGCAAATACGCTCGCCTCACTAACTCAGCATACGGTACACCGGTGTGATTTTGCATTACACTGCCAATGCGGTGATTGAAATGGTCTATTTAATTTGTTTGTTGTGTAAACACTGTCATAAAAAAGCTCCATGATAAGTGACGCGTTCTTCAGAAGTGTTGTATATCTGACTCAGTTTGCACCGCTTTTACACTTTGGTTCCTTCAAAATCATCTATAAGTCATTTGTCATTTTTAGTCACTTAATCACTCAGGTCTGTTTTCCACAGAGCACCCAACCCCACTATTTAACAGCTCTCCAGTTTCTTATCTGTTTTTCAAGAATTACATTTAAAACCAAATTGATAAAACGATTTTAAGCATGCGGAGCACAGCATAAGCTCATTCTTCAAAGTTATTGGACCTGCCATACGCACTGAACAGTAAAAAAACGTTTAATTTGAGCAAAGTGCAATCACTTTACTTGAAAGTGCTGCTTCTCTCAAATGTGATCCATTTGTTGGCACTGAATCCCACGGTGGACCTAAGGAAGCAATGAAGATTAACCAGAATTTGAAACTCTTCACAGCAGACATGGAAGCCCCTTTCCCACATAAATACACAAGTTAAATTTGCGGTGTAGAGATCCTGCAATTCACAAAATGACAAGATGCCTGTCTGATGCACCAAGCACCTCCAATTGTAGCTCATTAACTCAGGGGGAAGCATTCTACAAGCACGGAGAGAAACTATTAAAATACTTCCATTAACTGGAAGAATAAATATCTCGCTTGCAGCCCAAAGTGTCTTCATTTGGGCTCAAATGTGAGATATGCCGTTGCTATGGTAATATGGCAATGGCTGTGGCCCTCCTCCCAGCTGTTGGTGGGTTTTGTGTGTGAGAGAGAGAGAGAAAAAGAAAGAGAGAGGCTGTGTGACTGTGTGTTTGTGTGCGTGCACGCATGCATTGATGCTGCCTCCGTGCTGTGTTCCCCCTTTCAGTCTTCAGAATAGTGTCTCTACTAATCCGTGAAAGTTGCGGTGCTCTGAACCAGTGGCCAAGCCTTTTCCCACTGAACCAAGGCCCAGGGTCTGCGCTCTGCTTTACACTTGATTGGTCCCTCCCGTGGCAGGACTCCCCTCCCTGCTGGGCGTGGGCCCGTCCCCCTCGCTGGGCTGCTTAGCACTGCCTAATCGCCTTCTCTCCACCATAATTACCAGTGCTGAGCCCAGAACTCACCAACACACCATTAGAGTCTGGCCAGACCGTGCTCAGCAGCCCTCACACATCCAGCACTTAGCACAGGCCCAGAGACAGGCCCAAGACCAGGCCCAACTCCACCAAGAGAGCACCTGTTCATGCTTAGGATGCCCTGCAGCACTGTGGACTTGGCTGGTACTGCTTCTGGGTAGGAAAAAGGAGAGAGGGGGTTGGCAGCTGTGCTGTTGTCCTCCTCCCCCTGCAGTGGAGGTGATGTGTTTATTTGGGCTGGGATGCTGCAGTGAGAAGCTGTGAGAGGTAACTATCTCCGTGTTGTGCTGTACAGAGTACCAGAGAATCCACCCTGCAGAGACAGAGCCCTTTGATATGTGACCACTTCAAACCCACACATACAATGGAAGCAGTCAGTTGTGGAAATAGCCCCAAGTTGATGTTGTGTGGGCAAGGTGAGACAAATTTGCTTTGCTCAAACCCAACCCTGCACTTTATTTTTCCACCCATATATATTGACAGCAAAGTAAATACAAAACATATTACACATTCTGAACATTGACAATCCTGCAATGTGTGTAAAATCAGAAATAGAAATACTCCCACTTTCATTTTTCTAGTGCCCACAAGGTTCTTGAATTTCAAACTATTGCACCATTGGTGAAAGCATATGGGACTGGCCAGGTGAAATGCAGTGACCTGGCAAACAGCCCAAAGACAGATGAGAACTGGGTACACGTCAGAAGGCACTGGGTGTGCTGGCACAAACAGTACCCAGAATGTGGATCAGACAGACACCCAGCACTCGTTAGCTTATTACTCTCTTATTAGGAACATTTTTGCCTTGCATGGATTGGCAGAGTCCCGCTAGCCACCCTCTTCACATGGCCCAGGCTCTGTCAGAGCTGATCAAAAGACATTTCTTCACATCTCCAGACGCCATAGAAAAAAGGAGAAGAAAAGAGGGAGAGAAGAAAAGAGCCAGAAGGGGGCATACTGCTCTCTCTTTACTCTGGTCTTTTAGTGAATGAGGACTTTTCACAATGCCCTCTCCTCTTTCTTTATTTTTTCATTCTTCCGTCGGCAAAAAAAAAAGAAAAAAAGAAAAAAACAGCTTTTCCCATTGCGTTTCGCCAAATTGTTTTTGCCATATCAAAAACAATTATCCTCAGGTGAAGAATGCGCCTGCAGAATTACAACCATTCCAGGGGGAGAAAGAGGTCTTCACAAATCTGACTGGCTTCCAGGCAGCCAAGACCCCCTCGAAGTGGTAATGAAAAGTGTAACTTTAGCCTCCCAGCTGTACGTCTCAATCCATAATCCTTCACCAAAAACCTCACCATAGAGCCGCCTACCACTCCCATGGCGCTCCCAGCCTGCGCCGGGCTGGGCCTGCACTGATTTATGTGGCAGTCCTGTGTCATACTCTCAACCTGAAAAGGATTTGCTCTCCTATATTTACCAGGGTGGTCAGGGCAGCTCTCTGGAAACACAGAAAGCCCAGTCTCCGGGCCTCACTCCCAGAGAGTCTCTTTACCCCTCTGTGCCCATTACATGGACATTTTGGACCTTACCAGAATCAGACGAGGCTCCAGTGTTTCCATAGTGGTGTGTTTCAGCAGTGTCAGAGGTGAGTGTCTGTGTGGGCATGTGTGTGTGTGTTTGTGTATGTGCAGAGCTGTCTGCAACAACTTGCAGCAGAGATGAGTTAGTACCTGGGATATGTAAGTGAGTCATAAGGGTGAGGATTGGCAGTTCGGCCTGTGAAGTGACAACGGGCCCATAAACCTCTGGAATGCAGAGACAGATAACACATCAGCATGTTTTAGTTGTTAAAATTGCTTTTATTTCCTTGATCTTTGTGTGTTTGCGTGGCCTTTTTCAGATGCAGTTTCATAAAGATACAGTGATTTCGAAAAGATTTTAGATATACAGTGTGGTCATCTCTATTTCAGGCTCAGAAAAGTGTTGGAGGAAAGTGTTTTACAGTAGTCTCCTGGTAGCCCAAGCCAACTGCTTCTGTGAAACACTAGATTAAAAATGTATTGATTTCCAGTGAATTATTCTGGCAAAGTTGAAAAGGAAGACACTAATTGGTTGAACTATGACTAATTGATGACGTGTGTGTAAATTACAGATTTTCAAAGAGTTGAAAGACATAAGAGAGCACAGTCTTCAGCAGGTCTGTCCATCACGGTTTTTCTCTTTGGTGCAGCTGACTTGGGTAAAAAGTACAGATTGTGCTACTTACCCATACAGCTTGACTAGGGCTCCAGTAAGAGGTGAGAGCTGAACGCATGTTGGTAGATGAGCTGTCGTGGATGGTGGTGGTCCACTCTGCCACTGTGCATCCACTCCAGGCAAGTAAACAAGCCACGGTGATCTGTGGACAGCTGGGTTTATACATCCTGTGGTTGGTTGTCTACGTATGTGGTGGTGAGAGCAGTGGGTGGTTGATGCAGACTCGAAGGAAGGGATCAGCTCATCCTATTTTATGTGTGTGTGTGTGTGTGTGTGTGAGTGTGTGTGTGTGTGTGTGTGTGTGCGCAACCACTCTGTGTGCACACGAATGGGTCTTGTATGCATGTGCATTTGTCTGACAGCCATGTGGCTAATACTAAACACTTTCTGGTACATTCTGAGCAGGAAATGAAAGCAATACTGTTCGGTGCATGCACAGCACATGCCTGATATAATCCACATTTTCCACTGGTATATCTCACTTAAAGGAGCAAATTAAGAGATCTCGCTCCTGCAAAATCTCGAAAGGAATTACCATCCCCTGACCAGAATATCAAAGAAACGTGGCATGACCTGAGAAAGACATTTGGACCAATGCAAATGCAGACAAAATGGCCGCTGTTGCTAAGCTAACAGGGGAGGAAGAAGATGGAGCTGACAGCCTTTGAATGCTGCATGAAAGCAACACATTCACAGTTGAATTCATAGTTCATAGCTGAACATTAAAGCGCATAACACGTAGAATTTCTCCAGTTGGCCAGTTTGTTTGAGCAGCTTCAGAAATACAGTTTCAGGTGTGTGCTGCATTATACAAACGATTCACGCTCTCTAAGGTTTGCTGATATTACAGCTTCGGGTTGACTTTCAAAACGTGCAATTTAGTTTTCTTAGCATGACATTGTCTACAATTCACGCAATTTGGAGATAAAAATGTGTAAATAACGTGAAGCTGCATAACTCAGCAGACTGCAGTGTTAGAATGAGTGACTACGTAAATATTTTCAGCCAGAATTATGAGTTATGAGATGAGTAAAATGTGACAGCTTCATATGAAAGTCTGTTTGAGTCGTTGCAGTTGAAAGCTTTCATAGTATGACACAAGGAAAGCCTTCAAATTTCTAGCCTTTTTTCACTACCTTTTTTTTCCTTATGCATTAGGTTAACTTTGGAAAATCATGTGAGAGAGTTTTCTTTGTAATCGAGACTTAAAGGATGAGACTGGTAACTTTCTCTGCAAGTATACTTTCCCACTGTTGTCAGATTTTAAAGTTTAGATTATGGCGGTGAAAACGTTTTGGGGGGAAGTTTAAGTATGCTCTATAATGTTTAAAGTTACTTTGACAGGTTAAAGTAGGAAAGAAAGAAAGAAAGAAAGAAAGAAAGAAAGAAAGAAAGAAAGAAAGAAATATAATGGAGAAATTAAAGGGTGTACTTTAACCATGACTTTATATCAACAATTAATCATATTTGTCGTAAAATTAAATTGTACGGAGACATTACAGCAGTTAGCTTAAATAAAGTGACTGCTATGAACTCTATTTCCATTAATAAGCAAATGTTTATAGTTCGCTCTTTCAGTACTGTTGACCCAGTGATGTAAATACAATACAAAAGACTTGTACAGGATTGAAGATTCGTGTTGAGGGGATGTGTAAGTGTCCTGATAAGTAGGAGGGACACTGCTGACAGTTCAATGTCCTCTCTACAGATGAACATATGAAAAACAGATGGTGGTCTTTCATTCTGCAAACTGAGAGAAGTTTCACATTTCAGTCTGAGAGAAACATCTGATTTGACTTGAAGTTTTTGATCAAAAGCCCTGGTTCTTATTTATCATTGCATATTATTAGATTATGATGAGAGCCTCCCATTCTGGACAATGTTCCTTGAAGAAATAAAAAGACTTGAAATAAAAGAATCTTCTGCCAATTAGATACCACCTTGAAATAGAGAGCTAATGAATTTCATTGTCTTTTGATGTGGCGCGTGAAGTTTTGCAAATGTAAAAACAATTGAAAAGAATTACAAAGAAACTTATAAACAGATGGCTTCTTCAACAAACAGCTAAACTAATACAAAGTATGCATAATTACTTTCTGATTCTTCTTGCAGATACTGTATTTGTCTGACATAAGCTGGAAAACTTTTGTCAACAATTGTCAAGTAAGTTTCTTTTCTCCATCTGCTGAAATTAGTATAAAAACTATTGTGTCCATTTATAACTGTTTCTCTTTATTAAAAAGTATTTGGGTGTGTATACATGGTCAAACAGAGTTCATGTAGACTTATTGTGACAGTGACATTGTATGATTTGATTTTCATTGGGCATTGATTTTTACAATCACATAAAAAAAGGTCTTATTACTTACCTTATTAATATGGTAATTCACAATTTTGTGTGTTTTAAAATAGATTAAAAACATTTAAAATATATAATATTAACATAGGTTTTTATCATTACTTTTACCAAAAAATTGTCTTGTATTTTTAATTTACATCTATTTTGAATAAAACTGTTTTTCTAAATAATATGATTAATTTTGAAGTTTATTTTTTACAAAAACCAAAACGAAATAAAACAAAACCCACATACCCTACAACTTAAGCTTTAAATTAGAGTAAAAATATCAAATTAATTACTATTTGTCTTCCTTTAATTTCACATATATTATAAAATCTGCAGTTAAGGAGAGCTGCTTATCCCAAAAATTAAAGCTCAACTTTTTACCATTCATTTTTAATATGCTGTGCTCTTATTTCGATGTTTTCGTCATTACAGAAATATCATACATTTTAAAGTTTCAAAATAAATATTTTTACACTGTTGGTGCTGCTAATGTGAAGTGAAAACACATCGTTGTTACTACAGTTATCAACTGTAATTTAAAGAGTTTGTTTTCAAATGATCAGTATTTTTTATGCCTAGGTTTTTCAAATATGAACTTTTTTGTTTTGGTTTGTTTTTTTTGGGGGGGGGGGTTTGTTTTGTTTTGTTTTATTTTATTTTATTTTGTTTTGTTTTGTTTTGTTTTGTTTTGCGATAGATATTCGATATTTGTTACCAGTCAGAATACACAGAAAACACAGACACAGATGATGATGATGATGATGACGATGACTGAGAGTATTGTGGACACGGTGTCAGTATCTGTAAGAGAAAGCATTAAATGAAGTTGGAGGCCTGAATATATCACAGAGGGCCCTATTTTCATTTTGTCCAGTTAAATTGATTCACCTGAAGGTTCTGGTCACATATTTCTTTAAATGTACCCTAAATGAGCCCAGCCACAATTCTAGTGTACAAAAGAGACGTGTCAGAGTCACACCATTGATGAGAAATAAATAGGGAATAGGGTTTTGTGGATGTTCTTCAAAGGCGCTCCAATTTCACACCATCAAATTAAAGCAGCCTTATATTTTAGGCCCATGAGTGATTTTCCTGCTTTTGGACATGAGCATTTATTTCCTTTGACACAGTTATAATTTAGATAATGTGATATATGATATTTTCTGAATTTAATTCATCAAATGATATATATTCTTGTAAAGTAAATAAAAATTAAGTGGTTACGAGACTGTTTGTTATAAATATAAATACTTTTAATCTTTCTAACCTACATCTTTACTTGAATGTTGTTTGGCTGACACTCTGCTTTCCTGAGTTTTATAACATTCCCATTCAAATTTGAAGACATGCAGTCATATCTGGGCTATCTATTTGTTATTTATCAGCACTCTGTTTTGACTGCTGATGTATATTTTGGATATAGCATTACCTGTCCTGCCATCATGACACATCACATCACAACACTTGCCTGAGCTGAGCGCTGCCATGCATCACTTTTTGAGTTGGGAATATCTGCTGCGTGTCACTCAATATTTGCAGAGATGACATACATGATATGTGACCTGAGCATGTTTTACTGCTGGAGCTGTTGCTTACTTGATGGACTCTGACATGCAGGTTTGAAAGAGCAAGTGTAACAGACAGAGTGAGGAGATTTAGTAACCCTTTAGCTTGGCTTATGTTTTTAAAAACACATAATTGCAGCTAGCTTGTACACTAGACAACCTCTACCTTCTCTACTGAAACAGAACGAAAAAAAATGCACCTAAATGTGAAAAACAGTGGAGACTCTTACCGAACAGTGATATAAATGTTGGTGGTAATATTTTATTTAAAATTTCAGAAATAACAAACAACAAACAGATTTGTCCTGTACACTTGAGAGAGACCTACAATCATCCTTTCAGTAAAAATGGGTCAACATTATATAACCAGGAAGTTGACTGCCAACTTCCTGCAGCTTGTTTATGGTGACATCTCATTGCTTGGTCGGCAGGGTCCTGCCAGCGTGTGTCTTTATTAGTTCCTATGCACTGCTGGTGTGGGCACCCCAGCAGCAGCAGTGACAGCCCTTATCCCTCCTCTGTGCCCCACCTCATACTAAGCCCTGGATTTGAAGGACAGGCAGCTCAGGACAGAACAAGCGCACCAAAGCAGAGCATAAGCAAAGCTGCAGAGCAAAAGGCCACACTCCAGTGTATCTTTTTTGGACAACAAGTACTCCACACGTACTGCTTAAAAAAGACATGTCACAGTTAATGCTGCATCTGCCATACAGTCGGGTTTTATCCAAAAAAAAAAGTTAAAGGGCAAAAGTAGTGAGCAGGAAGTTACCCATGGAATGTGTGAATGCGATCTTTGGAAAAACACCAACACAATAATGAATCCATCAGCCCAAATCCTCACATCTTATTTTAAAGGCCCCATAGTCAGGCAGATATGGTCTCCCCTCAGCAATATCATCACAAGTTCACACCATTTTGTTAAATTATGAAAGAACAATATAATAAAAATTTCACACATAGCGAAACAGACTCTTGTTATTACCTTTAAATCTGTGCATCCTTTATTCCAAAAGGAAGAGTTTCCTCCCGGGGAGCACCAGGAGGTGCTGTAAAGCAGTTAGCCTTTGATAGCACAACACCAGCAAAAACAAACATGGCTGATGAGGGGGGCAGGGCCGACAGTAACGTATACTGGTTCAGAGAGTTAGTGAAACATTAATGTTGGAAGAGCTTTTTCGAGCCCAGAGCATCAATATTAAAAAAAAAACCCTCACCCCCCGCATGCCCTCCTACCTGGGGCTCCATGAGAAGACGCACCCTGCTATGACTTCAGCTAAAAAATTCTAAGTCATGTTGAAAACTGTAGCGCTGTTGTTAGCATGGTGGCTAAGAAACATTCAGCAATGCTTAGCACCCCACAATGCAAGATCAATGTGGAGCTGTGTCTTTTTTCTAGTAAAGCAGGCCTGTGATCACTGCCACCTGTTTTGCTGAATTTACTGTATGTCACAACTTTTGCAAATCCTTTTTTTTTAAGCTGAAATGTTGGCTGGTTACTTGTATTTATACTTTTAATGGACATTTCTGTAAAGTGTCTTAAGAAGAGTGTTGCAAGCGGTTTCAGTATTATTACTATGCACTGGCTAGATGAGTGGGAGTCGTGAAGAGAAAGAATGGGTTTTGTTGGCAAAGAGTGGCTGGATTAACAACAGTAAAACAATGTTGAAGATTCAATTCATTGAGTCCCAGATTAGACCCTGCAGAAAGTGATAAACTAAAAGACGAAGCGAGGTGACCTGGTCCTCCTTCCTCCTCATGTGAAGTGCTAAACCTCACCCTGACTTTGCAATGCTGAGGCTTGTGAGTCACAACTGTGAAGATATAATGTTTTTTAAACCCAATCTGTCACCAAATGGAGCAGGAGAAAAAAAAAACTCTTGCCAAGTGCACAAGTCTAACATCACCACTTATGAGACACACACACACATAAACACGCATACACCTTCCTAGCTCTGTGTCATTACACTAGCAAATCACCAATTAATAAAAAGTGAATTCATGCAGTTGTCATTAACACGATCGCTAGCAAAGGTCAGGTTAGACATTAAGGAGTAAGTGACAGAAGTATCAACACTATTACATTATACTTAATATGACACAATTATGTAAAATAATTAGTTGCTATAACTGCCAGGTTATTTCAGACGATAATGAGGAAAAATTTGAAAATATTTTCTTGATGTGATAACAAAGAGTAATGAATAATTTTTCAGCGCCAAACATCATGGCATCCCTCTTGGGTCTTAGTTGTTGCCTCTGCGCGTGACCCATTTTGCCTTTTAAACAAACCAGAAATGCTGCTAATTTTGACAGCTCAATTCACGAGTACGCGGTCCTTAACACGTCTGCCACCTTCTGCAGCAAAATTGAAAATGGTGACAGACAAAGAACACTGGCATGTTGGTGCCCTGATGGTGCCCAGGTGGTGCTCACGGTCCTGAAAAGCATGTTGCCACATGCCCATAATGGCTGGAGGGATGTTGTCCTGCAGGGCCTGTGTGCAGGGCCCATGTCCAGTCCAGAGAAAGTTAGTTTTGCAAACAGTCTTTCATATGGGGACGAGTGGAAGCAGAATTTAGACCCTTTTACTCAAGTAAAAGTAGCAACACCACACTGTAGAAATAGTGTTCAAAGTGGAAGTCTCGCATTCGAAAGTTTACTTAACCAGAAGTACAGAGGAGTTAGCTGCTAAATGTACTTGCAGTATCAAAAGTAGAAGTATTCAGCAGCAGAATCACCCCTGCCAGGATATGTTGCTATTTTAAATAATGTTGGGTAGCTTGATCCTTAACAACGTCTTGTTCTTTTAAACACATAATAGATTATTTTTGTATAATATTTAAAAAAGTACCTCACAGCTAGAGCTGTCAGATAAAGTTAGTGATGTAAAAAGATATTTCCCTCTGAAATGTGGAAAGTATGAAGTAGCAGAAAATGGGGATACTCAGGTAAAGTACTTGAAAATTGTATTTCACATGTACGTGTGTGGCTATGATGTCAATTCCATCATAGTGGAAATAAAGCATTACAATACCAAGTATTGTTTTTATAATTTTTTGTACAATATCACTAATTTCACTGCTAATACATTTCACATTATCCCAGATGTTGTATCAGATTTTTTAAGAAATGTGCTGTCATGAGAAGTCCTAATAAACAGAACGCAGTGGAAATGTGTAGGATTTCTAAACTATTTGCCTCCCGTTCATTATCCTGTAATACCTGTTTGCTGAGGTCACCATAATTTGTTGCTATGGAGGTGTCCTATTTTGTGTATGAAGCAATTCAGGCAAGCTTGTTTTGTCCCCAAAGTGATATTAAAGAGAGCAGAGTCCTTGTCTCTGTCCTGAAAATATCCCTGCTCTGGGACGTTGAGCCTGAAAACCTGCTCAGTTGGCGTGACTTCGTCTTTATGAAGGTCAAAGGATTCTGTTGAATTACGTTACGTCAGTTTGTTTAAATCAGCAGCTCTGTGGTATATTGAAGGGACTAACCTAAGTACACTCGGGATATATCATTCAGGCATATGAATTCAAACTGCTGAGTGAAGCGGTTCTTGCAACCTCAGGCCACATTAAGTGCCAAATCAACATGGCCGCTGGGCTTGAAAGAATAATATAGGAAAAAAAATTATACATTGCCAAAATGAAATTGGCAAAGAACGCAAGGTGTGGCAGTGGCAGTGGCCTGCTCTAATAAACACATCTGCTGATTACACAGTTTGAGGAGGCCTGGTAGAGAGGAGCCTGGCAGTGAGACGTGTAAAGAGATTGAGACCACATGAAGACTGCTGAAAGAACACAGCACTCAGACCCTCACAGCCGGTCACTCAGAGCATGAAGCCATAAAGACGTGAAGCGGAAAGTTGCTTTCACTCTATTTTACACAACAAGAGACCCCAGGCTGCCCAGGGTGGCAGAAAAAAATTATCTCCCCGAAATCCAGTCAAGGGGTTTCTCATTTTGTCCAGGCCCAAAACTCGGCAGGCACACAAAATATCCCACATAGGCCGGATTGAATTTTTCACTGCTATTGTGAAGTGTTAGTAGACAGGAACAAAAAATTCTATTTTGATGGTGCAGTTTTTGAGCATGCTCTCTGCATATGTGTGCCGAGCTCACCTCCCCAAGACAGTGGCAAATTGGTGTCTGTCTCGGCTGACAGTGACATGCCTGCAGACAAGTCTGCCTACGTGCATGAAGTTGTGTCAGCGCTCTGTGTGGCAGGTGGAGACAGAGACCTGCTTCAGGTGGCCCATGTGCTGCGGCGTGGCTCCCCGGGGAGACGCACCATGGTGCCGTACTGCAGATGTCTTTCTAGATATGGCAGCAGGACTGGCCCTGAGAGCCACAACATGACACCCGGAGCCCAGGGCCAGATCACTGCACACTGACAACGCCCACACCCCTTCTGCCACACTCCTTTTAGATTCAATGTTGAATCAGTACTGCAACTGTCACCTATGGGATTGTGCTCATCAACCCTGTCATCCCGTTATGTATCTTCCAAGTTGACTTCAAGTGAATAAACAGGAAAAGATTTGGTTCAGAAAGTGATGAAAATTTTAATGCAAAAAGTTGGGGGGACTGGTGAAATATCCTGACATAAAACTGCTGTTTACTTGCACAGAAGCTTCTAGGATAGACTCATAATTAAGCGAAAGAATTTGGGTTAGGTCAAAAATATTTTCTATTATGAGATAAAACTATTTCTACGGCTTTATCTGGTTTATTACCGCTGCAACTGCATCTGAGCAAAGGTTTCACAAGAGATTTGTTTGGATATGTTTCTCTGGTTAGTTACACACAGGCTCTACAACTGACATACAGATTCTGAGAAGAAACAGACCGACCAGAGAGAGTCGACTATCTGTTCTTTTATCTTTTTTCTTTTATCGCGTCTATAAATATTGGCTGGAACAACCTTTCCTCAGTGGGCTTCAGGTACTTTTGTTCAGTGAGAGTGCTCATTACGATTGAGCTGAGTGTTATTTTGAGAGATGGTAATCTGAAACAGCTTTTTAATTTGTAACTGGGAAAATGTAATGCACTTTTTTATCTTGCGATAACCAGATAAACAGAGTATTATTATCTGTTAATTGAAGCTTATCGCTAAATTACGCATAACTTAAGTTCAGTCCATACTGAGGCGACATGTTTACATTGGGCTTATGTTTCATCTGGACATCTGAGGGCATCTGGTTCTACCTCAGCCCATATGTGTCCCTCTGATCGTGTTTAGCCAATGCGTCCTACGTGTGTTTTCCCTAAGCCTCCTCTCTCCTCCTGACCTCTCACCCAGGCTCTCTCTTTTCCTTTGTTGTGCAGGTCAGAGTCCATGTCCCAGCACCCACACAGCCGCATGGTCACGTTTTGGTATGCAGATACAGAGACACAGGTAAGTCTGGTCCAGGTGCACCCCACAGTGATCCTGACCCACTCTGGTTCACCTCTCAGCGCTCAGGTCAGACCGAGAGCCCAGCAGGCTCCCGGCACGGGTCACAGAGGGCCTCAACATCCCAGAGATGAGACTCCAGACTGGCATGAAGAGGAGTGTTTGATGTGGCCCTGAGCTGGGCTATGTTACCATGTTACTATGGCTTTAATTAGCTCCAGCAGCTGCTACTTCCTGGTTGACAGGCCCTGGCAAACTCCACTGTCTCTGTAATCTCTTACAGGTGACTGTCAGTTGCATGTCAGCTCGCTGTATAGCGACAGGCTGTGTGTTCTTCTTTAAGTCAGGTGTTAGAGCTTTAGAAATCAACATTGCTGTTTACCAAGCTAATTAACTGTGAAGTGACTGTAGAAAAGATGTGAATGAAAAAAAAAAAGCTCACTGTGCTATAATGACCACAGCATGTTTCCAAATACGTTATGCAAATATGTCTCCAAGCACCTATCCGATGCCCATTATTTCTTACAAGTTTTGTGTCTGTTTTGTGGGGATGCAATCATGATAAAGAGACAGCAAAGTTCTCCTGGTGACAGTAAATGTGCCACTCTGCATTCTTTATCTGGATTTCCAGCTTGCACAAAGACATATTAACCACTGGAAATTGCCCTCTGAGGACTGACAGCTAGAAATTGATCTCAGATTAGATGAGCGCACCTCGTTCCCTGCTCTACTTTGTCACTCCCAAGTTGGTGGATCTTTCCTTAAAACTCCACCAGAGATGAAAAAAGGGATACTTCACAACTGGCTATGGCATACTAATACCCTGGACTCATTAAATTAATGGGGGCCAGATTCCCCTTACTGAATGTGCACTGATGCCCTTTGAGTTTGCCGGGGCTAGAGGGTGTGCAGCACTTTGAAAGCCCTGACTGGCATATTGAATGCATTTTAATAGAACCCTTTTGAGACTCCTGGTAGGATGCACAGTAACTCTTTGCCTTTAAGTTCCCGCACCTCTCTGTGTGATCTCGTCAGATAGCCACTCTATCCTCGGATTCAGGCCTGGAGAGGGGGAGGGGACCATGCACGTTAAATGAGGCCAGAGGTGTCCATATCTCAGCAGAGGCCATTCTTTCCTGGAGATGCGGTACTTTGAGACGTGGTGCTGAGCAAGCTTTGATGTAGAAAGGTGCTCTGCGTAAGACTCTGAAACAGGAGGCTTACAGGCCGACATTCAGTGGGATTCCCTTCAGGGAAGAGTCTGGCCTTTCCTTGGACAAGTCGTCGATACAGTGTTGATTTAATTACTCTGTTCTGCTTTTCAGCTTGCCACTGAGGCGGCACTATAAAATAGATTCAGTCCCACACATGACCATTGCGAATGTCATTGCCCATTTAATGTGAAGACACCACTGTGAATCACTCCATAATATAGGCAAGCCGCAGGACTGTGCAGAATCCAATGAAGGGATTTTCATTGCCAAAGGTAGCAGTGGCAGAATTTCAAGGTGTAAAGGACAAAGAAAAGATATTGTTTTTAATGGCAATATATTACAAGGAAGATGTCTTAAAATAATGGGAAAAATAGAATATTAATATAAGAATTTTGAATATTTGCCCAACAGCAAAAAAGATGAACTGATAAGAAAAGAAAGCTGGGGAACTCTCATTTGCATGACAAAAAGTCCTTTTAGAGAACTAATACATCACCCTTATGGTTATCAGAGCCACAAGTACCAGATGTTACGATAGAGAGAATTTATCTTCAGTGACATTAAGATATTAAACCAAGAATCAGTTTAGCCTTTAAGTGATTTTTATATCGATTTTGCAGGTAGGTAACAGCAAACCAAAAACATGCAGATTTTTCTCCCCGAGCTGAAGGGACACTATGATATAATGATAATCTTCCTTTCAGTTCTGCTCTGTCATCTTGACTATGAGCTCTTGAACGCCATGAAACAGAAAAACATCACTGACAATGATGAGATTATACACAGTCAGGAGTGGGTTAGCAGGACTCATCCCGGCGGGCTGAAATATCCTTTAAACGCAGCTGAATGAGACAAGTGGCTGGCATCTGCAGTCGGATACTGACAGGAAGATGCAGCAGTCTGAGCCACACAATCAGGCTCTGGCTTCGCTGAATATAGTGAATAAACAGAAAATCCAATCGAGCTAAAAATGGCTGACTCAGGTGCACAGCAGAGGAAGCATCCCATCCCTCAACTACAACTCCCTCTCTCTCTCTCTCTCTCTCTCTCTCTATCTCTCTACCATAGCCTTTGCATGTGACAAAACAGCACCATATACCTCTTGCAGAAAGCCATGTTGGGCAATCATTTGATTTTCATAGCTAGCTTTGACAGTAATGACTTCATAAAGCCTTTGATTTTAGCTCGATCACCATGGCTGCAACGTCGCTGGATATCGCTCCTCATTAGTGATTCCATAAGCAGAGAGCAATGCACTGCTGTAGCGGCTGATACTTACATGCCTCCCACTCTAAAGTGTGGCGGTAATTTATTCTCTCCCCGGTGCTCATCATCCTGATGCAACTCACATGGTGACAAGAATCCATCTCTGTGGTACCTGGCAACAAAGTGGGAGGAGGGGTAAAGGGAGGGGGATCACATATTTTGTGATCACATCACATCGGAAGGAGGAGAGGACAGTTACTAGGCAAGGTTTAGAACATCCTAATGCCATATCACTACCGCTAGAGCACATTCAAACTGATGTGATTTTATCAGACACATGCACAAATAATCCAAGCATTTAACAACTCCCCTTGAGTTTAAATAATTCCAAGAGAGAAGGTATAAACAATTCACTGACTGAGATTTGATCCTGTATAAGCCACCTTCTCCTGCCAAAGGTTTTTCTCAGAGTATGGCTTAAGCAGTTCAAAGTTAAGTACTATATAGAGAGTATGATTCATTTGGCAGCTCATATTGTCCAGCTTCAAAAACCTAAAGCTAGCCAGAGACACATTGTGGGCTGTTTTCAGCTTCAGAGAAGAGAATTTGGCTTGAGCTTAGGCCGCCCATCCCCACCCAGAGATGGGCTCTTTTTCATCTTATCGTAGTCTTAGCGCATTGGTGTGGTGACTATGTGCTTCACAGGTGGGAGTCTGCCTCTGTCAAATAAGCCAGTTCACTAAGGATGGGATTTGCCGCTGTTATTTTTCTATTAGGGAAGAATTATGCTAAGCCTTTAGAGGCCATCTTTGTGTTGCTATGGCAGCCCATATTTCCTACCGGGTTGCGACCTTGAATGACTACAGTGCAAAGCCAAGTAGCCCCAAAACCCTTTGAGGATTAGAACCAGGGTCTCATAGTTATGCAAAACACCTCTGATATGATTGAACCTTGAATGGTTGAATGACAAAGTTTATTGAGATTGCCTCTCTTTTCATCTGATTATTGTCATTTGATTATTCCCAATCACTTGGCATGGCTTCAAATGCAGCTTTTCAAATGGCCATTGTTTAGCACAACACTAGGAGCTTTTCTTTCTAACATGTCCACAATTCTCATATCTTGGACTATTACACCAGTGAAAACAAGAATGCCTGATTCACAGTGGTAGAAATTTAATAAGAAATTCATTTATCCCAAACAGAAATACAGTATAATGCATTACCAGGGTTGGGTAGGGCTGCAGCTATTGTTTCTTTTTATCCATAGATTTCTTCCCATTATTGTTCATCCTATAAAATGTGAGAGATTTAGAAAAAAAAGAGCCAATACAAGTGGGTATACACCAAGGCGTCCCCTACAAATTGCTTGTTTTGTCTGACCAACAGAACGAAACATCAAAGTGTTTGATTTTAAATTGTATGAACAAACAAAAGTAGCAAAACTCAAATTTGAACATCGGGCACCAACAAATGTTTAGTATTTAAACAATGAATACATTTTCTTGATCAATCGAGCTATCTTTTCAGCACTAACTGAGGCAAATCAATATGTTGATTATAAACATGACACAACATGCTGCACAGGCTTTTGTGATCACTCTATACTACAGATGTTGTGGAGCTCCAGTTGTGACGTGTAATTTACAGCTGGATGGGAATTTCCTTCCTATAGCTGCCACGATGCTTCGGATGTTACAAACAAATGTTTCTGAAGTGATGTAACAATCAAACACAACTTTTTTTTTTTTTTTTGCTTATGAAAGCAATTCCACAAATCAAAGGTCAAATTTCATTTGCAGCCACATCAATAGAAATAGTTTTTCCCATTTTAGATTTTGTCATAATGTTCCCACCTGTTTTCAGACCAGCCATCAAAGCCCCAACTCTATTCGGAGACATGTATAGACAGCTACTCAAAGCTGACACAGAGATGAGGCTTTGAAAGTATGAGATTGACACTATTGTGGTCGCAAAGCACAACAGGATACTACTTTGAAGAGGAAAATGCTTTGAGTATCAGATTTCACTGTTGAAATAGTGGCCGAAGACAAGCTCAAGTATTAGACGTATTGAATTGGTGTACATTAAACAACAAAATCAGACATGTGCACAGTATGGCACTTCCGTGAGTGTGTCCAAACATAAATGTGGGAAGGTGAAAGCTCTGCTCTTAAAGTTTTGAAACCCCAGATAAATATGACACTCTGGTTTTTTGGGGGGTTTTTTTCTTGTCTAAAATTTGCTGCACACAGTCTCTCCTGTATCTTGGGACGGAACAGACTTGTGATGCAAATAAAAAGTTGACACTATATCCAAGCAAATAGTACTTTTTTTTTTTTTTTTTTTACTTCACAAAATCAAGTGCCACTATCAGAGCCATGTCTTGCTGGCAGTTTGGGAATTGATCAGTCTCAATCCCAAACTGCATCCTTGTCAACTGGCAGGTCTGCTGAAGATGACACATTTCCTGACAGTGCCTTGTCAATGACTGTGCTTGAGTGAAATCCCCAGCCATGTTTGCTCACTGCCAAAGTGATATCTATCATCTTATTTTTGACAAATTCGTCACACCCATCTCTCAGTCTAATTGGTCTTTGAGGTTCCTGTAAGACAAAGACTGCTAATCTTAGTGTGCGTGTTTGAACAGAGCTTGCCATTGAATACTTCTCAAGTCTTTGAGCCTGTGTTCAGCCAAGTTTGAAAAACATGACAGTCACATTTTAGGTGCTCTGATGTCACACACTCTTTCTGGCTTAAAAGTTCACTCAATGTGAGGTTTGGTCTACTTTGATGTGGGGTCTCTAGTGATGCGATTTTAGCATGCTATCTGCCTCTGCTGTTCTCTGTCACCCACTCCTGCAAAGACTGACATGGGAGCTGCCAGTGCTGAGACTCAGCCTTTCATTCCTGGTGACTACAAATTAAAGATACAGGGAAGTTAAATTCAGGCAGCACCATGACAAGCAGAATGTACAAACTTCTGCCAGTGTTCACTCCTGTAAGAGAGACAACACTTAAAAACCTCATATCTAGATTTAAGTTGTGATCAGTCATATATTTTTTTGTTTATAAGACAAAGGTGTTATTTTTAACATCTGGTAAATGTTAGCAGCCTCTTCTTGTTCTTCTTCTGCAGGTATAGCATGCAAAACAAAGATATCAAGCCCAGGTTTAAAAATGCATCTCCTGGTTCATTTACATAAACAAGCTCACTTGCTCTTTTGTTAAAGGAATGAAAACCCCCTTGAAAACACGCAGATGCAGAGAAGTTTATTTATGACTTATTCATTTCAGTTTAAAATATCCCCCCCTCCAAAAAACAAACAACAACTTATAATTCATTTCCTGCTCATTATGCAACATTCCCCATCTGAAGACGAGATTGTGAAGTTGCAGTTCTGTGAGGTGGTGGTGGTGGTGGTGGTGGTGGGGTGCTCGGTGATAAAGATCTAGTAATCTTGTTTTATGCTTATGACGGCGAGAGGAGATCCTCCGCCCCCCTGCGACGCGACGCTCACCTGCAGAAGCAACCGCAGCTCCACATGACTCCTCAGCTGCTCACGTCTCCGTGTCCTGAGAATTGGGATTTAGGGAGGATTAAAGCGGAATATTTCAATTTAGCGGCGGAATTTACCTGTGCTGTGCCAAAGTAATTACCTACCCCTCCTGGAAAAAAAAATGCAATAATGGAAACAGTAAAACACACCTACAGACGGGAAAGATATAAAGGGCTCTAAGTCGAATAAACAGGATATCGAGGACTGTAATGAAAGTAATTAAAAAATCATCGCAGCTGCCAGAACTCATAATTTACTGCCTAAATAGTCAATAGCTGAAAAGACATAAAATAAGACAATGCTCTATTCAGCGTTAGTCCTTGTTCCATTAACTGTCTTGTTAACCCTTCAGTTCCTGGATTTCATTAACATTATTTTGGCTTCACAGAGGCCTTCGCTTCAACTAACAGTCTGTCGAAATGAGCTGTTTGAAGATGATGAATCCAAAACGGATTTTTTTGTTAGTTTATTTTTTTCATTCAGAAACATTTGGCATCTACACACTGCGGTTTAATCGCTACAGGAGTTGTGTTTGGATGCGTTCAAGGAAATACGCTTCTTGACTATGTCCTATTTAATTGCAATAAATTTCACTCCATTGCAGTTGCATCACTATTCGGTGTTTATTTGCAGTGAATAGATTATGAGAAAAATCCTGTCTAATCTGTTAAAATAGGCCCACGCACAACGTGAAGGCCACACAGGGAGAGGGAAAAATGAACGTGATACATTTCAGTATGTATTTTTATTACGCTTTTAGTAAAATCTGGTAACACACATTGTGAAAACATGCAGGATAATTGCGAGCTGAACTGACTCACTGTGGTTTTAAGCTGCGTTGGAAATCATTGACATAAAGGGGTCAGAAGTGGCCCATATAAGCAAAAGAAAAAAAAAACATTTAATTCAACAGCAGCTGCTAATAATCGACCTTGCAACAAACATCAAACTGAGCTCGATGCTGTAAAGGTTAGAGTTATGTTTGGATTAGTGGTGCCTTTAAAGTCCTGGTACAAAATAGATGAGATGAGTTTTTCTCTGTGTGCGAAGCTAAAAACAATATAATATAATAAGTATATATGATCTGCTGTTTGGTCGTCTGCGTGTGATGTGTTCAGGTGTCTGTATAAAGAGTTGGGTTGATTTAATTGTTTTGTTAATAAAGCCTGGACACAATAATCTGATGGTCACGATGATGATATTCGCCAATGCCCAGTCGTATCATTTTAAATATAAATATATATAAATAAATGAAAAAGCCTTGATTCGTTTGCAAGCATGAATCCGTTACACAGGCCAGTACATGTCCTCAGGTAAACTCTGCTCATTTTCGTGTGAATAGACTTTTCCAACCTTTCTGGCTGAAATGTATACAATCTAAAACTGACATGGTTTGTTTCAGAAAGTAGCTTCACGACACGGATGTAAACAGATGAAAATAAGAGAAAGATGCTGATGCTCTTTTTAAACGGAATAATGTTTATTCTCTGTGTGTGCAGTGTCACATTGGCTGCTTTGGTTTTGTTGCACATTGCACCAAAGTTCATTCACATCGCCTTTCATTCGCATGTTAGAGGGAGAAGAAGAAAAAAAAACTGCACCTCAGTCCGGTCTGAAACGCAAAGGCCCTCTGAGGGTATATCCCATGTAAACAGGGCCCTGTGCATTGTGTAAATTAGGTGGATTAGCCCCTGCTTTTGTTGGACCTGGTGTGTATACACACGGACACTGATTCAGCTCTCCTAAAGCCATTTTGGCTCTCACAACTTTAAGGAAGTCTGACATTCTCCAAACCTTCAGCCGGGGATGATCTAAAGGGGGGATTCCTTTTGAAGCATTCAGCGTTGTGTTAGTTCAGGTTTTGTTGTGCGAAACGCAAAAAAACACTGAATTCAGTCGGAGCCTCCATTTGAGTTTACAAAGAAGAACAGAAACACATCCGGTCGATGCCTTAAACTCATCACACGAAGCTCAGAATGTGTAAAATAAACCACTGAACCGCAGACGGTGATGAAAACCTTTTATTATCGAATCAAACACACAGAGGACAGAAGCACTGATTTGAGTGATAGGGAATTTATCAGGACACACACACACACACACACACACACACACACACACACACACACATCCACACACACACACACACACACACACACACAGCCCACCCGCCGCGTGTGCATGTGAGTGCACGCGTGCTGAATTTCAAGGTGTAAATATAAACATTTGCACCTATTTCGTAATACTCCAGCATTTGCACCAATTAAGCCAAATCATTTTAACGGGTGGTTTATTAGCTGCGGCTAATTAAAACGTCCCCAGAACGTACTCCATCTTAATATCAGTCAACTTAATACCACGTCCTCCAAATGCTTTAGAAAGACCATTTCGTCCTTCATCCCTGCCTGCTGCTTTTATTTTGAAGTTATCTCAGATTCTATGTTCTTTATTATTTTTTGCGCAAACTTTGCGGGTGGGAGGAGAAACACAGCTGCGTCTTACTTTTTTTAAAGCAACCTGCTCCTCTCTCTTAAAAACTTTTACTTTCTCTCCTGGCTTCCTGCAGCCGTGCTGAGAGTATTAAACATAAGATCTCTGAGAAGAAAGAGGAAACTGTATTTCAGCGGACACCAATTAATGTCTAAACATCGTGATCCTTTTATCATTTCAGTGGCTAAAATAAAGCTGATTGGAAAATAGTTTTCATGTGGATTTTTTAATGAGCAGCTGAGTAACCAGAGTACATCACAAGGCCTGTGGGCCCACATGTTTTCATCATTACTCATCCACCTGTGGCATCGAGGCGTCTGCTGATTTTAGACCCGCTCAGATTTGGAAAGTTAAACTTTTTCCATATGCAACAATGTTTTCTGCAAAAACTGCTTCACTTGTCTCAGCTATTTTGATTTGTTTGTTGAGTTTTTATTTCATTATTATTATCATTATTTTGAAAATGATTTGCTGCGTGTTTTTAAAACTGGGCTGAGTAGTTTATTTTCCATTAAGACTAACGACACGTTTAATTATAAATAATAACCTCAAGGCTTCTCCACTTCATTCAGACGCTCAATTTTGACGTGAAAATACTTGAGATAACTTCTTGTGTGCTTTTTTTTGGTTTGGCAGATGACCACTGACCCATTGTTGCAGACAGGACAAAAAATCGTTTATGTAAATTATCTTCATTTCATCCAAACTGTAATGATCATATCTGGATTTAGAGAAAATCTCCTTCTTCAGAAATATTTTCAGAAAGCACCGGAGTGTAAAACATTAGTATTAAAGTCAGAATTATGATGAATGTATCGCTCAGATATTGTCGACTTAAAACTAGTGTTATTAGACCTTACATCCCAGAGAAGCCCGCGCTGACTGACTTTGATTTTGCTTAATATGAAATGATTTTGCGTCTTTGTGCTTGTTGTGAATAAGCAGATTAGACTGGGAAAGAGGAGTTTTCAACATGTGGTAATAACCTCTTCAAAGAGAAGAACATTGCAGCGGGTCATCACAGCCTCTCTTGTATTTTATTAAATGTTTTGTTTTTTGTTTTTTTGTTTTGTTTTGTACAAAACAGACATATAAAATATCAGCCTGCTTAAACTGAGTGAAGGGCTAAATGTCCTCAACAGGCAGATACCAGACACATCCTTCAGCTGCCTAATTCGTTTTTCAGAAGGAATAAAGCTTCACACCAAAGTTAGCCTTTTTAGTGAAGGAACAAAAATATATATTTCTAAAACAAAAATATCTATTTTCAGGAAACCATGTGTCATTTTACATTTAAAAAAAAATTCTGAATATTGTGCAAACTCATTTCATATTTGCACAGATGTATCAAAAGTAAATATGGAGCCTGTCTTTGCATGCTTAATTATACAACATTTCCTCCGTGTTTTGTGAAAGGGACAATGACTCACTGGTCCTCCGAGATACAGAGTCTCCTGTCCAACAATCTCGGGAAATCATAGTAATTCTGCAACTTCTTCAAAGTACAATGCCTCATGAGTCACTGATGCAAAAAAAAAAGAAATAAAAGAGATACATTTGCATCCTACTTTTGATTCCAAAAAGTAACATTTCAATGCAGAAATATTTTTGTTTTCATCTCACCAGGGTCCAGTTAAGCTTCTTGTGTCCATCACTCCGTGACAAGGAAAAGAAGACCAACCAGCAAAATCCTGCAGATTTGGATGTGATAGACTCGTCTCTGCCTCCCATCTGCAAGTGACAATAAGAGAAGAACCAAGAGAAGTCAGACAGAGTGTAAGAGTGAGCTGTTTACAGATTTAACACTCTTAACTACATACATGAAGTGGAAGTTGTGTGTAAATGTAAAGCTTTACATTCTATAGACGACAAGCGATGATGAATAATTTTGTCGCAAGTTTGATACCAGCAGGTGAAATACAAACTCCATATGTTTGAGAAACAACTACAAAGGTGAGCTGAAGAAAGCTCATTCCCTGCTTTACATCCTGATGGACTCTTTATTTAAAGAAAGGGCCATTTAATTCATTAGTGTGGTGAATAGTTCTTCTTACTAATGTCTAATTTTACAGTATGTCTATGGAGTTAATTGTGCCTAATTGTGTGTGTCCTGGAATGTGTGCGCTCATCATAGTTGTCTTTTTGTGTGTGCCTCCATGTGCCCATGTGCCAATGCAAGTGTGTGCCCATATGTGGGTGTATGAGTGCTCCACTGTTACTCTGTGCTCATGTGTGTGTGTGTGTGTGTGTGTGTGTGTGTGTGTGTCTGTGCCCATGTGTGTTGTATGCAGCCTATTAGTGGAGTTTAACCCCTGTGTTCAGGGAGTCACATCCCCTCAACACACCAGGCTCCATTCTTACTGCAGCACGTTAACATTTTACTCTCTCCCCTCCCCGCCCCCCTCACCCCCACCCCCCCTTCACATTTGTCCTAAGAGGGCAATTAAGGAAACAAACGTTTTCCCCAAGATAAGCTGGCTGCCAGCTTTGCATACTAATGCAATGCCAAGTGGTTACAAATAGTGAGTGCTCTAATTACCGGCATTGTTTTCAATCAGAAATTGCTCAATTTCCCAGGATGAGGCCTCCATGGCTGGAGAAAAAAAAATACAACCTGACAGAGGCAAGAGACAATCATCTCTATGTGGTGTGTGGCTGATTTTGCCTGCCTATGTGTGTATTCATGTGCCCACATGTGTGCACGCGTGTTGGTGCAAATAAGCTCATCTGCCAGTGTGTGTAAAGACCCCAGCACAGCCCTCTCTGTCACTGCTGCCCTTGACAAGTCAAGAAATGGATCCTGTCAGCCTCTACAGCATTTAGCACCACAATTATCCCCTTTCACAGCCTGGCTGCATTAATGTAAACCACACCAGGCAGTAGTTGTCACTGAGTGATGAGCACGATGTGGTGCATCATCTCTGGGTGAGCAATTTGATGCAATTGTGTTGTTGTGATCATCAGTGCAAATCAGGGCCTGCTCATTTATTAAGCAATTTCTGTTGGAGAAAATTAGAAGGAAGGCTCTTTTAATTTGGCAGGAGATAGTAATATCTCTAAAAGCAACAATAATGCATAATGTGGCTGACATCAAACAAAAAAAAAAAGAAAAGGGATATTTGAGCGAGTTTAGCCCGCAGGATGCATCAACCCATCAGGGAGGGGGTAACTATTCTGAGAGCTATGGACATCCTCATGTGGCCACCAGGAGTAGGGGGCAGTACAGACCAAAGCGACAAGGACTCGCTCCCCGGGTGTGAGAATGAGTCACACCATAGGATGCGCACACAGGACCCATCCGTTGGCCTTAGCTGACCTTTAGCTCTGACGATGGCTAATGGAGGGCTGGCCCTTGATCAATGTACTGAGAGACAGGGCTCCCCATCCCTGCCCTTTCACTGGGCCAGGATGGGAGGGTTGCTGCCAGAAGCCATGCCGTGGAGCCATCGACCCTGCCACTTTCCCATCCTGTGGGTGACAGCTGCAGTGCCAATGAGCCTGGGGACACCACGCTGCCCTGCCATGTAGGAAGGACGGCCAGCAACTCTATCTCTGTGGTGGTAGGAGGGAAAGTCAGTGATGATCTGCTTGTGAATGTCAGAGCCATGTAAACAACCCCGGCAAATACTTTGGTGCCGAGTAGCTGCTGATATGACGGCCTTCGCCAGCGTGGAAGCTCGTTCATAGTCATCCGCAGACGCTACGTATATTGTTTTGTGGTTCGTGTTTTCAGCTCAAAACTTTTTCAATATGAGTTTTTCCATTTCCATTATACCGAGTTGTAAGTATGTTGTGCTTGTTAGGGTTTGTGTTGAACCTACATGTCATGTAAACATAAGGGAAGTTGTCATCCATCAAACGCGTGCTTTGACAGCTTTGTTTTTTAGAAACACATCCCATTTAATTGCTTCAATTTAAGTTGAATGGAGTTGGACTAAATGCTGAGAACTCCTGTAACCTTTTGTCTGTAAAAAGTTGAAGTCACATCAATAAAGCCCAACTCCTGCAGAACCCTTGTCGTATGTTAGAAGTTGTGTTTGCATTTTGACTGTTCTTGGCATTCGTTGTGCACTTAAAATGTTACCGTAGGGAATATATTTCCTCATGCAGCACCATGTAGCTAAGATGTGCCTGATGTTGTGTGCTTGGTGGTATGCTTTGTAACCCAGATGGTGCACCACTGTATATCTTTTATCAGAGCAGCCTTTTTTGTCAATAGGCAGTGCTTGCGTGAAAAAAAAAAACACAAAACAATATTTAGTGTGCATTTTAATTGCACAGGCTTCAATTCAAACATGTAAAGATATTCAAAACAATAGCAGATAAAATATTCATTCCATATGGGACGAGAAAAGGAAACATCCAAGAGGTTTAGCACAGATTGTTCTTTTTATTATCATTAACAGTAATGTGATTCTGAAGCCCCCTGTCACCTCCTCACAGCAGCACCTCATCTCAGAAGTCATTCATTAGAACAAACAGAAGGCAGGCAGGAAGACAGTGAGGAAGAGGCGTGGGGAGAGAGCATAGTGTAAAATAAATTAGTTTGTTCTTATTAGATGAACCACTTTGAGATGGTGAAAGAAAGCATGCTTCAGAAATTCAAAGGATATCAATGGTACGGTATTTGGAGATGAAGATGTCATGCGGAGCCCCTGATCCAGTTGCTGCTCTTGTGCTATGTGTGTAATCATAGTTACACTTACTGTCCACTTTGGATTGTAAGGCCCACAGGGAGCCTTGAAATATGGGTCTGAGCAGTGTATGTTTGGATTGAGATTGGGCTACAGTGTTTCTGTTCAAGAGCATGGGCTGATGCGGGCTGTGGTGAAACTAATCAAAAAGCTTCTTATGTCTTCTGCCTCTGATATAAATGGATTGTTCAGTCTTTCCCTCACGATTTGGCCCAGTGTTTACTGAATAAGATTTTTTACACTGGAGTGACAGTAAAGGCCACCTCTCTCAATTAAGCCCCCTCGGTTCCTTTTCCATAAGAGCAGTCAGACGGCGTCTCTTCATATCTTCACCCCCTGGTGCTTCTTATCTTCCCAGGCCTGTAAAGGTCCAAATGGCCCACCTCTATACATGTTAATGTGTGAATGTATACATATGTGAGGATAAAATGGCAGGAATCTGATACGGAGTGGTCAGAGGCCCGGCTGGGGGTGGGGGTTGTTGGGGGGTGGTGGGGGTGGTGGTGGTGGGGGTGGGGGGGTGGGGGGTGAAGAGAGCTGTGTGGATCCTTGGAGTGGTGTGACAGACTCCCCAGCCTCCTGGTAGGATTTGTTGGAATGTGAGAGAGGAGGATTTTAGCACCAGGCGAGCCACGCCAGAGTGCTGCAGACTTCATGCCATCTGTCTCAGCCTCCATCCTCTCTTTGCCAAACTCATCAGACCTTTATTTCCTCTCCCTCTATCTCCTTCTCATCCCTGTTCACAAGAGTAGCGGACATACTGAGATCTGCTAATGTACTGGAGAGGAAAAAAAAATGGCTGGGCTTAATAAACAGATTCAAAAATCTCGATTGATTAATATGTATTCTTGGAGCTAATTGTCCAACAGCTCTCATGGAGATAAAATGTGTGTTCCATAGCCTTGCCATTTGTTACTTGACCAACAGGGAAAGGGAGAGCGATTCATACCATGGCAGATCTGATGATCAGTTCATAATGAATCATGTTTCAAGTGGGAGCCAAAAAGTTCATTTAATTTAATGGTTAATTATAAACATGCTATTACCTCAATTAACTTTTGCTTCATACTGTATTATGATATGAATAATGTCTGATTAAAATATATCCTATAGACAGATAAAAATAATGTTTTGTGTTGATTTGGTTATTTTGTCAATCATTGAACTGAGAAAATTGTACTGTAAAACTGTAAATAGAAATCTAGATTAGAGATTTAAATTCAGTCCATGAAAATCAGAAAGTAACCTAACCCAAAATTAACAAATGACTACCATGCAGAGAGCTACACTTTCTTACGCCACAGTGAAATCAAAAACAGCTTTTAACATCAAATGGGTGTGTGATTGTGTGGTGTTTGGATGAGACTGATCTCTTACCCTCTCTCCCCGTGTGGGCGACTGGGGAGGAGGCTGAAGTAGATCACAGGGAGGAGCCGTACACACTCCACGTCCTTAACCTGTTTGCAGAAGGGCAGCAGAGTATGGAGGGAATGGAAAGGAAATGTACCCTTCGTCCGAAATGGAACACCAGGTGACAGGAAGTGGGCAGGAGGCCTTTGAAGCTGACCTCTGCTCTCTGTGTTGGGATGGTCTCGCCAATCGATCAGGCCAGCAATGGCAGGGAGGGGAGCCAGGTGCCCCCAGAGGGCCTGCAGACCACGCAGATCTATTATGGGCGAGGAGGACAATGGAGTCAGCTGGGGCTCAGCCTCACTGCTCTCAGTCATATCAGTATTCAGACAGCCACAGAGTCAACTGGCTGCATCCTAACAAGCAATTGAATACTGACAACAGTCTGGAGCACAACAAGCTCAACAGGCACATTCTTTGTATGAAAACTTTAGGAAGAGCTTCCATTGCAGAATGCTGTCAAATCTGTGTATAAAGCAGTGTACAACTCCAAATAAATGGTGTGAGTGTGCATACATATGACCGTAAATGCATGCAGGTCAATGAGTCTTTGGAAATGTAGCTGCATGGAGCACGTTATGCACATAAATGATTTACTTGAATATATATATATATATATATATATATATATGTATATCCTTTGAATGACTTTGAGAACCTGCAGCAGAAGTCATGGGCTGAAATGATAATATAACAAAAACCAAGATTGAATAAAGCTACATAAGAAAAAGAGGAAAGAAGCATTGAAAAGGAACAAAAAAAAAAATACAAAAATACAAAAAAATACAATAGCAGAAAATCCAATCGGCAGATGTTTTGTATGAGTGCACACATGTGAATGTGGGGAGCTGCTAAGTGATCCTGTAAATTACAGACATCGCTTTGAAATTGTCAGTAAGAAAATTTGAGCAAACACTGAACAGCCACTGTGTGCTTTGAGATATCTTTGCCTGTAACACTAATTCAAAGTATCCGGTGATAAAGCTGAAATAATAAGAAAAAATCTGTGAGAAATCAATATCAGCTTTTACATGTCTATGAATCGGGCATCCCATTCATAGGAAACGTGTTTAGCTAGAACAACACTAGAAATCTGAAGGCTGCTCCAGCATTTGTATTTTGGCCAGCTTTGGAGGAGGTGAGTGCTATCAGTGTCTACACGCTCATCCCTGTATATCTCTGAGCACACAACATGCAAGCAAACACTCATGTGCACACTTATACACACAAACAGAACCTCAAACCCCCCCCCCCCAATCCTCATCCTCTTTCTGCTTCCCTCCCCGGGCATGGAAATGAAAGCTGGGCACTCTGAGAGGATGGTTGGAAGAAATGAAGACGTGTCTGATTTCCACAGCAACCAATGGTGATGCAGCGCTCCGCACTCTCTGCCCTCTGATAGGTCTTTGTCACTCTCTTCATCTTGAGGTCCATATCATTCCCACTAATCCCGCTTCCCAAACACAAACAGGCCAATCCTGGGACAAGGCTGTGGGGCTGGGGAGGGATGAAGGAGCTGAGGCATAGAAGGAGTGAGGGATGTGGTTCAGGAGGAGTGAAAGGAGCACCAGAAGCCGATGTTGGTGTAAGAAGGAGCCAGTGTGTTATTATTAATAAAGCATTAAAAAAAGTGAGCACATCAAAGCATACAGGGGCTATGCTATCATACATGAAAGTAACGCACTATGGCTTAATGTTTCCTAAGGCATGTTATGGTGACGCCGCTTTGATTTGAAATGCATTGTGTGGAAAATGGATTTACAGGAGTGAGGAGAGAAAGCCTGGTGTGGGTGCAGACCATAATTTAAAACCTGACCTCATAGGCTCTTCAAAGTCTCGGTGAGTGTGGATATTTAGGACTTACTTACAGTATGTGTGAGAAACCCAAACCACAGCTACATAAACAACAAATAAACACATACGTACGTGCGAGGGAGAAGGAGGACACCTGCAAAAACAAGGGGGATGAGCAATCACTATCACAACAGAATCCAATATGTATAATTTCACATTTTGATCATTAAAAATGATTGGAACTAATTTTTCAATTTTTCTTTATTCTTTCCCTCTTGAGCAAAGGGTGTCTCACCTGATTATACTGTGCCCCTTCGCCGACTGAGGCCTGCAGGAAGTGAGGCACCTTTCTCATCCTGCCCCCATGGCCAGGTAATTATCCTAATCTACCTTCCTCCTGTGCTCCAGCTCCTGCGCCACCCTGACTCAGACCACCTCTGTGGCTTCATTATCAGTGCTGGGACTTGCTAATGGCTTGACGGCTTCACTGCGCAGGCTGCTGGGGAAGAGAAAGCAAGGGGTAAAAGTAAAATAAGAAGACGCAGGAGGAGGAGGAGAAGAGGGGAGGAAAAATTAGACACTAAAGAGCAAGAGGCTGCCCTGAAGGTTAACATCTCAATTATGACGGACAATGCTCTGTAGTCGGATGGCTTTGGCCCCTTAAAAGTCATCGCTAACCGATGGTGGATGAGGCTATAGGGCACAGCGGTGTCAAAGGGGAAGTCAGGAGATCGGCCAAAGTGCTCTGTGCAGGGCGGGAAGACCATGAAGTGTGTGTGTGTTTGAGGTGACAGGTCGCCGTGTCCACGTGTGCATCCCATACACACCCCCCACCTTGCATGTTTGTAACAGCTATAACCTCACAACATACAGAAGGACTGGGGGTGGGAATTCAGTTTCACTTCTTTTTTTTTTTTTTTTGACAAATGACACCCTGACAGTTGGAAAAAATGTTGGGGTCCCTGAACAGATTTCTCAGTTACAAAAATAAAATGTGTTGAATTAGACAAAGACAGACATTTTGCATTCTACTTTTGAACCCCAATGAGAGCACTGACAAATGCCACCCCACCCCCACTCCGTCTGTGCCATGATTGTTTTTTTCTCTCCAGAAATGTCATATAGTTAAGAGGTGATAATTCTATATGGCACAAACAGACACTTACTTCTTCCAAGTGTACATAGCATATAGGCTGACACAGATTGAGATGGTGTAACGTGTCTTTGCGTTGCTTTAAATAGCCAGATCAGCTTTACGCATTCTTTATATACCCAGAGATTCCAGTGGAAACCTTCAGAAATAAAAGAGGAACTCGAACACAGCGCCCTAGAGGTGAGCAAAATATTTAGAGGTTAAAAATACCGCAGACCTGAGTGATGTGTGAAAATCTATACAGTAGTACTCCTGTTATTGTGTGGGAGGAGCAGCCCGCATTCCAGAAAAGTCCAGAAGCAGGAAACTGCATCGATAAACAGCATATTAAATCACCAGAGAGTTGCTGTTCACATATTCAGTTTGGTATGAGCAACAGCCAACAGATCATATGTTAAATACATATTTAAAAAATGCTGATTGATGCCAGTTTCAGTAAATCCACTGATGCTTTTTTTTTTTTTTTTTTTTTTGGCTCCAACAGTTTGAAAAGAAACTCTTTCCAGATTTATGTCATGTCATATTCTCAACTTCAATTTAGTAAGTTTGAGTGAGCTATAGGCCTTCGGTTTAAGGACAAACCATTCTAAAGAGTAAACATGAGAGAAAGAACTGCCGCTTCAGTGGTCCACACATATTATGATGAATTGTAAAAGTGTAGGCGGGTTTGCACCAGTCAAATTAGCAAAATCCTTTTAAAACACCTCCACACAGAAACATCTTCTTTCACACACGAATATTAAACTGCTCTTTTTGCAGTCTGGTAATAGTGTGACTTAGACCAAGTCATCAGCAAATGAGCGGAAACATTAAGGTAGCTCACTGTGAGGACTGCAGGAAGCCAGCTACATGAACAACATGGTCATCCAAGGCAGAATTTAAATGAGTACATTTGCTCAAGGAATAATTAAATTCACGCTGTATCTACCCAGTGGAAGGCGATCTTCACTGGAGATATAGACAGAATGCAACAACTTATAATGGGGTGAAGGGATAACCTCTAAATGTATCTAGTCACACGGATAGTTCTGGGTAATTGTGGGGAGTTTTGAGATATTCAGGCTCATATTATTGCCTCCATTCATACGTGGGACTATTTGTCCAGTACAAAGTAGTCAAATCTGTTCACAGAGAGGTCGGTGGATGATCCAGTTTCATTCACCTTTGGGTGGAGGCAGGGTCTCAAGTGATGTCCATACAAATGAAAAAGATAGTGTGCAGGTGTGCATTAAACGGTAGCAGTAAACTCAAAGAGTCTGCATAAAGCTGGTTTGCTCTCTGCCCTCAGTGCTGGTGGCTGGAAGTTATAATGTATTGAAAATGTAAAATATCAATATGTGCTGAGAGAAAACAAAACAAAGTGTTAATTTGCATGTGCAAACATCATGATCTTGTACACTATCCTATGTCTAATTGCTGCCCTACATTATTTATAAGGATGTTATTGTGAAGCAATGAAACTCAACTAGACAAATGTTACACAGCAACAGTAACTATGCACCATCTCATACAGTGGATTTCAAGGACCCCCCCCCCGCCCCCTTCTTTTAAGTCATGTTTTTGTACTTAGATCTGCCGCACACCACCACAATTCAACTTAGTGTCATAAATCAGGTCTGAGCTGAGACAACACTTGCATAAAAGCTCACTATACATAAGTTCTGCCTAAATAAAATCTAAGAAAGCAAACTGGCAGATTGGCAAATTTATTTGATTGAACAAATGTTGAAACGATACTTTCAAGAGCCCCATCCTTTTGCTGTTTGCGAGGCTAAATACTGAAATGGTTCCAGTATGAAGTACCTCTGAGGACACCTATATTTGGTAAGCATATAAAGGGATGAATTAAGGTGACAGTAAATGCGCATGCTTAGGGCTCAGGAGGATATTAATACATTCTCCACCCCAACATTGTTGTCGGAGTCAGATGGCACAGGCGGTTATCAGAAGGGTACAACTCTGTGTGGGGTTTGGTGCAGACAAGCATGAAGACATGCTTTATTTTTCGTCAGGGGTAATGTGATGATACTTGATGCTATAACGGTCCTTTTGCGCAGGATTCTGAATCAGAAACATGCTATAAATAAATATGCTAAAATGGGTTCCGATGGGTTTTTGGGAAAGAGAGAGGGGGGAGAGAGAAAAAAAATTATCTTCTTCAAATGTTTCTTTTTCTTCCCACAAGAACCCTTTTAGTTAGAGAAGAGTTCTTGAAGGTGAAAGGTAAGAGCAAACCTTTTTCTGGCCTTTCCGGCTCACAAGATTGCTTGAAAGGTAAAGGTCTGGTTACCTGAGCACGCCAGTGTCTCTGCATCAGATCACAACCTTTTCTCTATCATCCTGTGTCATGCTGGTAACATGTTCCTTTCTGCTGTTGGTCTAGTGCTGAGCAATGTGACTATACCATTAAATATTGTGAGGTAATGAATGTAAAGTGTGCACAGGGGAAGATGCAGGCGACTGAAGGCAGAGGTGGGGCCGTTTTTTTTTTTTCTTGCATGTAACAACTCACACCTTAGTCGCTTCCATACAAGGATCTTGAAGGAATGTAAAAACCTGGCTTTTCTGCAGCTTTGCTTTGACAAACCAAAATAGGATCCAGCTAGGACGAGTGCTCCTCACAAACAAGCATCAGTGTAACAGATGAATGCGGGTTGTATTCTCTCTAAAGAGTGCAAAAAAACAAAACAAAACAGAAAAAAAAAACAAAACACAAATAGCAATCATATAGAATGTAGCTAACAAAACATTGTTATGTAAAATGTTTTGCAGTATTGTGATTAATTAGCAGCGTAGGTGTTTAGATGCACTTTTACAGAAAAGTAATGTATCCGCTAAATTGCAACTGACATTTTGTGAAAAAATCTCAGTGGTGGAGAAATACAAACAAACTAGCTTTGCGTGAGTACACTGTGGAATATAATGTTCTCATCATTAATTGTTCTGTGTGTGAAAGTAAGTTCAATCTACACCTTGGAAATAATAGTGTTACAAAATAATCTTTACTCAAGGTCCACGTGCTAGCTTTTTTTCTTACACAGCTTTTAAATACATCTCAGCTTTCAGTCAAAAACATGTCACCACATAAAATATTCAGTAATCATTTCTCACCATTTGCCTTGTGTTGTATGAGATTCTATGTGGCCCTAAGCCAACGAACCTACCGAAACTTGATTTACCTTGTGTATCTCTGTTACTACCTGGCCACTTTAAATGTGTTGTTTAGATTTTTACATGTCTGATTTGCCTCTCACCAGCAGGACTGCTCATACAGAAAGCTTGTATATGAATCACATGTATGGTCCAGGATACTGAATATGTGGTGACATATTTACTCAAGTGCTGCGCTAGTTGTGTTTGAGTCTGTTAGTTGAATATTTCTATTTTCTGTAACTCTATATGGGTGTTTGCTACATTTCAGAGGAGACTGCTGCACTATTTACTTCACTACATTTCGCAGCTACAGTTCGGCTACTTAACACATCAAGATTTTACATGTAACACATACGATCTGATGTAAAGATGACGTTAATCTCCACAACAGTATATAAGGCAGTTCAAAACAGCTCCACTTTAACAAACTGTCCATTAATATGTAATCACACTTACATACATCAACACTTACAGGGACCATTCTCTGCATAATGAGGTAATCGTGCTGTTAATACTTCTGTACTTTTACCAAATAAAAGATTTTAATGCAGAACTTCAACTTGTAATGGAGCATCTTTACTTCTTCCCCGACTGTGAATATGAAAGCAAATTATGCTGAAACACTTAAGACAAGGCTGCTCTCATTGGTAGATATTAGGTTGTTAAACACAAGAGCTGGGTCTGTCGTATTTTCTCTTATTATGAAAATGACAATCGTCACTAAGATCAAGAAGAACAGAATTTAAGGCTCAGATGAGAGAATTTGCTGAGCAGTGAGAAATGTGCATGAAATCTAGGTTATCAGCAGAGTTACAGAAACAGGTTGTTCAACCCACGCTGAACCAGAAGAAAATCGTAAGGAT
Source organism: Seriola aureovittata (assembly GCF_021018895.1). Classification (NCBI taxonomy): domain Eukaryota; kingdom Metazoa; phylum Chordata; class Actinopteri; order Carangiformes; family Carangidae; genus Seriola; species Seriola aureovittata. Next base: position 11,740,488 of record NC_079371.1, on the reverse strand, counting down.
AAGAATTAAGTATTTGTATAAGTATAAAACATAGTCTGATCCTCATCTTCAGCGGTGTGCAAGGTGTGCTTTAAGCTTTACAGGGGAGTCTGTTAGTCAAACAATGGGAGAGCATTAAAACATGCCAATAGAGCAGTATTAGTCAACAGCCTGAGTCAATACACCCCACTGGGCTGCATGTCTTCCTACAAACACAAGCAATTGCTTTGGAAGGCCTCGGCACAAGATAGAAACATCAATTACAGTAAATTACACCAAAACAGTATGTAACACTTCAATTTGTTTAATCTCCTGAGCTGTCTGAGCTGTTTTGGATGAAAGCTAAGCAGAGCACTAGAGTAAGATAAAATTCAATAGCCCAAAGATACATTGCCCTATCTATCCTTGGTCGTGTTTATGCATAGAATGAGCCAGTTATTTATATTTTCATTCCTGGGACCTACTTCGAAAGCATTATTAAACACTGAGAATTGAGTTCTAAATATTTTTTTCTGTGTGCAGCCTAGATTTTTAATGGAGAACTTAAATAAGTGCACTCTGTGGTAGCCCCATGACTTTCAAAATCCACATCAGCTTCAATGTGTGCCCCATTTTCTGTGGGCATTGGGACTTTTATGGATAATACAAATAGTACTTTCGCTTTAGTCCTAGTTCATACAGCTTTAAAACACTTCTAAGGGCAGGGTTATTAAGGCTTTTATTCTAATGTCCTGGGACACATGTTGATAAATTCTGCAGTAAGGCTACTTTGACACAATAGAAACAAAGGATAACATGTCATTTTGGTTTACACACTCATTGTCCTGCCACAAATGATAGCCTACTAAAGGTACAAACTTTGCCCCAAAATGAAAAACGTCCAATTTCAACTAAACTTTGTGGTGCTTCAATGACTTCCTTTGCTATGGTTGATTATCCAGGAGCAGCATTGGTTGCTGGGGACAGATGAAGATTTGGCTGTTTCAGGGAACATTTTGGGAGGGGGGCAGGGGGGCTGGAGTAAATGAAAGACAAATGCGAGTAGTGCCCACTCAGCTATTTTCCCAGTCAAGATCAAAGGCACGCCGGACTGGCCGCTCCACGGGAAACTTGAGATGGGTCCTGCCTTTGTTTGCCGTTGCTAGGAGACCTGCAGAAGCCTGAAAGTGTTTGCAGTGGGGTACAACATCAAAACCATTTCCAATATAAATTTTTAAGACAGCCATGTATTTGTGTCCTGGGCTTTCAATTTAGGCTGCCGAGTACACTGAAAACACAACAAACAATGATTCATCCCTCCTCTGTTAGTCATGGAATAATTTTCTTGGTGTTTGTTTAAAAAAGAAAAGCAGATACAGACAATTGTACATGTGCACGCTTTGAAAGGACATTTGTCAGTGGTGTGCGCACTATGCATAGTATCAGTGCTTTGATAGTATGCAAGCATCGCCATGTTGCTGCACAAACTAAATTAACCAAACAACCATAAAAGCAAGATTAAGACACTCTTCTGCCCGGTGCAGGAACACACAGCATGTGAAAATGCACACAGTGTGCAAACACAACTTAAATATAGTTTGATATATTCATAAGCTTAGGTTTGGCTTCCCAACGAAGCCAATTACGATGCTGTTATCTATTAATGGGCCCCATGATAGCAAGGGTGGCTAGACATGTGTCACAGAGAGCTCATTACATATCATTAGTTCAACACTCCAATAATGTCTACACCTGCTGAGCAGAAGATAATGACTTGGCCCCTGATATTTGCAGGACTATTGTCTACCAAGCAAAGCACCGCCAGGAGGATGGGTCCACATGCTGGATAGCAGCATGAAAACTGATAAAGCTATACAATAACTTAAGGTACACATGCTTTTTATTTGTTGTACGCTACAGTGAACGCAGCACAACAAAGAGCAAAGCAGCTTTTGTCTGGTTTTTATAAAATAGGAGCAGTTTTCATTAAATAAACAATCATTACGAGCCTCGTGTGAATCCAAACTCCTACTATCTGTAGATACCATGTTGTTATATAATTCTGGGAGAATTGCAGCAGAAATATTACAAGTAAGATTTGCAATTATCTGTGTACCACTTCTGATGGTGGCTTACATCCTAGTAATAGACTTATGCTATTCTTGTTTACTTGATCACTGGAGTGGCCCTGGCTCACCCACTGTTACATAACCATGATGAATAACTTTGCCTCAATTTATTTCCTCTTACATTAAGGGGCATTTTAATCATGTATATGGGCAAAATCAACAAGATGTGTCAAAAAGCAGTATGAGTTATGATCTGCTGTAGGTAGTTTGATAGATCCATACATAATGCAGTATATGGAATTTGTCTTCTGGCTAATGGGACACACACACACAAGGAAAACTACAATCGCCACAAAAGTGACCTTCATGTCTGGAATGATGAAGATTAGAATCGTGCTGTGTCTGCCTTGTGTTTTCACTACTTGAGCCAACTGGCACAGGGCTGGCGTCCTCTCTCCGGGTCCCAGTCTGCCGTGATGACAATGGCAACCAGCGACCGCATGAGAAGTAAAAATCACAAAAATACTAGCAAGCCGAGGGACATTTGTAAGATGTGAAGATAATACAACACAACTGATCGATTGCTGGGATAAGAAAACGTATTCCTGGACATTGCGATTGCTAACCATTTTGAATTGAATTTCTAGGGCAACAGTGTGCTTTCAGTGGCTTTTAAAGAAGCTGTTTCTTGCTGGAAAGAAGAAATGAGGATCCTTGAGGAGTTTAAGTTTGTATCATCTAAAGGGCTGCATTTCTTCTAACCAAAAAGAACTAAAAAAAATTGCCTCCACTCAAGTGGGCCATGAGCTTATCTGCTGTGTCCTGCTTTAACCTGCTCCACTCAGTAATAGTGTGCATGCTGGTGAAGCCTCAGCAGAGAAAATGCAGGGTACAGCAGGCAGACAGTGACGAGACGAAACAAGATTCAACATCCAAACATTTGTTTCACCATTAAAAAAAAAGTCAAGGAAAATCCCGCCGTTATTGTCTTCAGCTGAGCGAGACAGAGTTGTCTTCTCCTGTCACTGCAACCAGAGATCCACCCCTACGTGACATCACTGTGAACACGCTGCTGCCAAAATCCCGCATCAGCAGCCTAAATACACTTTAATTGGTGTGTGAGGAGCTTCTGCATTAACCGAACATTGTGTGGATTTATGACTGCTGAGCACAAGTCTGTACTTTTTTTTGGACTGAGGCTGACTTTGTCCTTTTTGGCTGCCACCTGCCTCTCACTAACACAAATACTTCTCTATAGTTATCAACACAGACTCATAGTGGCTCTAATTTGTTTGCCAAATCTCTGGCTACATTCATGACTTTACCGCCAACAGGCTGCTATTCTGGAAAGTTGAGAAAATGTTTGATCTAAAATATCCAAGACATTTATTCTCTTTTCCCAGGACCTTACTATTTTAAAACCTCATAAAAAATTTGAAAACTATTGTTCTTTCGGTTGTCATTCGCCACCAAGTGCAATATCACAGTTAATAAGTCATCTATGAGAGAATTTATGAATAATGTAGACTTGTGTAGCCATTGGGGGTTTGCATATATAACAAGTATGAAAATACAATAGGAAAGCTTAACATAGCCATGAAAAAGTATGAATGGTAAAAATATGACTCACAAGTCAATGGGGTCTGACGAAAACATCTGATGATGGTTAAATCTTAATATATGATTCATTTAGATTTAATTGATAATTGATGCAAACATTTCCATTCCAATTTATATTTACACAATATAACTTTCAAATTAAAGATTATCTGTTAATATGAGATCAAGGAATGAATATATTAAACTTGCAACAAGAGCTGTTGTTTATTCGCGCGGCAATCTGTCTGTGCACTAAAATCTACAACTAGTATACAATGAAGAATCCACCCTGTGTTTGTTTTGTATTCCCTCAAAGCCTCGACAAGTCAGAATGATAAGTTAGCACAGTAGCCAAACAGTTCACCTCTGTTTTGTGGATGACTGCTGCCTGAACCCTGTACCCCCACTGAGACAATAAAACGGCTGGATGACTATAGGACTAGCAGAAAGGCTGAGAGTTTATAACTCAACGGAGGCGAAGCTATACAGCCTGTGTGAAGATAAAGATTTAGTAACGGTAAGAGACTGGAATTCTCTCAGTCTGAGGTCAGACGGCCAAAGTTACCTTTTCCAATTCCCTCAGGGCGAATGAGGAGACCCTGGACACAAGCTGGCACACAGTTACATCCCCTCAGCTTTAGACAAAGGAGTTGTCGCTTTGAATCACAGACCTCATCATTCCAGCCAATAATTGCTTACTGGGTTTGTAAATGACATGTACTATCTTTAGAAAGAAGAACATTATAGTCAGTCTCCTGCATTCACCCTGCTTCATCTTTTTAATACCTAATAGAACTAGTAATATGGACATGTATGGAGAGAGAGGTTCACCCTATTTATCATAAATGACTGGGTGGGCCTTCACAGAGAGTAGTTTCATTTGTTCCACAAAGACTTCATTTAGACCTATATCATTTGATTGACATTCAGAGCCCAAAGCATGCAAACGTGAACAGGTCCTTAATTTTATTTTCCCCTAGGTCATTTTTAATTCAATCTCAATTTGAAGGGTAATCACACTGCAATAAGAAATGTGAAAAAAAATGTCCTCTACACCTTCAAGCATGTTTAGTCCATAAATGTCAGAAAAAATAAAAACAACAGAATAATTAATATCTTCATTTGTAAGAAATAATTAATTGATACAACGTCAAACTGCATAATGCAGAAGAGATCAAGAGAGACAGTTTCACTCGTTCTGATTTTTTCACTAGAGAAATGTAAATAAAACAGAAACCTCCCTGTGTAGACCTTTAACAGTAGCTTTAATTGCTGTATTCGAGATATTCTAATATTAGAAAAAAAAGAAACAAGAGCATTAAAGCAACTTATTGTAATATATTTTGAGTATCTTTCCTTCTATCCCAACAAATTTCTACATTAAGGAAATGTACTGGAGTATTCTAAGATGGACAATGTTGCATGTATTTGTTTACTTCAAGCAATGTTTAAATGTAGCCATATTTTTAAATCAACATATGTACACTACATATTTAACTCAAACTTTAAACATTACAGCAGTGTTATCTTCAGAGTGACTGGTACATTATGATAAAGGAGTAGTTTAAAAGTCTTGATCTTTTCACACTCTAAGAAAGAACTGTTATTGGAGAGGATTTGCTGTGAGATTCCCCTTTCATTCTAAAGGCATTAAAAAGCGTAAAGACTGGGAGACAGAGGAGTGAGGCTGACGTCACAGTCCAAGAGTCACCCGCCGTGTGTTCGGCACCTCCAAGTAAAGACTTATCTGCAAAGAAGTTTGGACGGACAATGTGGGTGGACAGGGCGTGAAACTACTATCATCATCAGTTCTGAATGAAAAAAAGAAAACATATCTTCCACAAAAAAGGAGGCTCATTCCAATTCAGCTGCGTTGTTAGGACAACGAGAACCATCCCTCAGATGATTAGTTCCACTTCAAAAGAATTTACTTTCCGCAGTGGAAACGTCCCCCTTTTGTGTCCTTACACAGGGTTTTCTCAGCCCAAAAGAAGAATCGTATGTTTAGTCAGCCTGTTTATTATTCCTTCTGTTCACACTACAATTGTATTAAATAAATAGAGTACTGCTAACAAAGGCCTATTAGCCATAAACATGTCCCGGTACACACAAAAAAGACTAAATCACAGTCTCTGCACAAGAATTAAGATACTCTAAATGCTAGTAAAGGCACAAACTGCATTGCTGGGGACATGGTGCCAACTCAGAATGTCTTGTCACTGAGTCACTGACATCATGAAACATGCATGTTATGTTGCACATATTTTGTCTAACTGGGGATTAGTTATGTGGCTCCATCTCAATTTTGAGAGACGCCTCCCCTTGCAAAACAGCACTCGTCACCGGTGACGGTGTGAAGCAGCAGTATGCGACAGATTTTCCGGTGCACATATTTTCAGGATGAATGGATTTTGATTGTTCAGTTCTGATAAGAAGCATGGGCAGTAACAGTGCAACAGCTCCGGATCATTATCTGTGAATAAAGAAATCTAATAAACACACTATGCACACTTTAAATTTTCATGTGAAATTACAAACATACACACATTTCACTTTTAATACGTTAAGTTACTCCAAAATTGCCTAACATTAAAAATGCTGAAGAAGCACTCAAGAGTGTCTGCAAGAAAGAAAATATTACAGGTAAATAATGTCTAATGTTTGGTGCAAATTCCATTGAACTTAATGTGATTATTAATGTGTGGTTGAAGCAGCAGATCAAAGAGTTACAGCAGTGAGCTTGATTGTTAACTCTGACATCCTTGAGATTTTAAAGACACAATTTGAATGCAAAAATGGCTCGGTTGAAGTTCTGCTGCTTGTTTCAGATAAACAGACATCTCGCCTGAGTCAAAATCCCAAAAGGGATTTTTTTTCATTCTTTTTTTTCTTAAAAAAAAAAAAAAAAATTCATATCTGAAGATGAAACCCTAAATCAGTCTGGAATAAGAATATGTCTGTAGGCCTTTAGGCAACATGCAAATAGTCTACCAACAATAAGTAAAGCTTTACTTTTACAACAAATAACCTGTGTGTAGAAGGAAACGTAAGGTTATTTTATTTATTTAATTATTGCAAAAACTAAAATTTCAATTACACTTATGTTGTCTTACTTTTAATTATCTTACTATCTTGTTCTCATAAAATTTTACAACCACAAATTCCTGGTTGATTTTTAAAAAAAAAGAAAAAAAAATGTGTCATACCACTTCAATCATTTCAGTGGTCCATTGCTGCTCTGTGTTGCATGACTGTATATTCCAGTATGAATATTGACTGGAACCATGCCGGGCATGGCTCAGGAGTATCCATCCTCCCCTTCATGATCAGTGATGAGCCTCCTTGTGACCTACAGTATATTAATATGCTCAGCAGAAAGAAGACTCTTGGCACAGGACACGCCAGCAGCAACCCTTTAATGTTAGCAACTGTCAAAGCTTTGATTTCTGATTGATGAGTAAGGTCGGTGCAATAACAGAACGACACTACTGGTCATCTTGCCCCTGCTTTCCACAACAGGAAACATATCCTTTTACACTACAGCACAGCTCTGCCCCTCAGACTGCAACAGCTACCACATCATCCATTTGAAACTGCATATCTATAAAATACATGTCTCATGGCCACAAATGAACAGAATAAACAGCATAGATCTAACATGAGCAGGTTTAGATACCAACTATTATCTATTTGTATCCACCAGCCAGGATAATGGGAGCTGAGGACTTCCAATTAAACTGAAACTGCAGCCACCAATATGACCATAAAGTTGCTTTGCTAACACTTTAAGTCCCCTATTAACATTCATAAGCAGTATATAAACATTAATGAATTAAATTAAAAAAACAATAATGTATTCATAATCAAATATAAGTGTTTAATAATGTAACTATTGACAACAATGACTCTTTCTATGGCTGATGTATTAACAGTTAATGTCTTCATAGGAGTTATAGGCTAATTGTTGACAAATACTGCTGATCAAAAAAACATTTTAAATGTCCTTATATCTGCTTACAGCGGTACTTTAGTGCGTATCAAATGTTTATATACTATTTATAAAAGCAAAGTAGGAGGACTTAAAATGAAGTGTTACTGTAGAGTTGGTTGACTGCATTGGTTTTAACTAAATGTATCTCATAAACTGGCAACTGAGTGGTATGTGCTCATCCTTACAGGTGCAGTTTTGTGATCAGTTCACTATTTTTTGACCCTCTGGCCTCTGCAGTACGGTTTTACACCACAGCCACAGGGAGAGTCACACTCACAGAAAGTAGAAATCTACTCAGCGGCCACTTTATTAGGTACACCTGTACAATCTAATGCAAAGCAATACAGCTGTTCTGCCATTAGGTCTACTTTTGTGGTGCATATAACATTCAGTTCTTTTCAGTGTTTTTGATTCTGTCATAGAGGTGTTAATTCAATTACATGTGCTAAAACATGTAATTGAATTAACACCTCACCACATTGAGCTCATAGCTAGTGATAGTATTGTGATGGACTGCAAATTGTTTCCAATATTTCCCGTCTCATTTGTGTAATTAGGATGGACAAAAAATCAGAATCACCTGTTATCCAGTACAAACTTTGTAAAGGTAGAATTTATGGTACAGCTGTTGTATAGATTGTGCAGGTGTACTTATAAGTGGACACTGAATATAAATAAAGTAATTTAACCCCCTTTGCAAATAAAATTTAAAAAATTTCAAAAAAAGAAGAAAGAAACTGACGAATAGTTAAAATGTATTATTATTTTCCCCTTTTTCTAATAAATGAGGACAAGCTGACTTGGAGAAAAGGTTTTAACTCAACTGCAGCTAATTGCTCCTTTCATCTAGCCAATTAAAAGCAGAATTTTAATCCAAGTAGTATTTCTTGTTTTGATAGCTCATCACGTGCCACAGCCTTTTAATCAGCACAAAAATGTAAGTATTGCATATTAATTCAGCACTGAGGGATGCGCCATTATTTACACTCCTGATTTTCATCACTCTCTCCCTGCGCAGGACTCCTCCAGGGCCAATCCCACAATGACTGGGCCTAATTGACAACCACACTAAAGGATGTGGTGGCAAAAGCTAGCTGCTACCTGCTAACATTTTCAATCCATACCCACTCAGGTGTGTATGTGTGAGGGAGTGCGAGAAGGTTGTTAAAATGGTGCGGAGGATCAATAGGATGTTGTTGTTAGTGAGAGACCTTTCATGGGAAACATCAGTAAGGTGGCATCACAAGTTGTCATGTGTGATGTTTGTGAAATGTATCTTGAATGTCTCTACCTTCAGCAGCCTGTATAAACAGTCAGCAGCGACAGCTCAGCTCCCCTGCATTTTCTGTGATGAAACAGCTCGGTTGCATGAGGTAATCTCACCCTTACCCAAATGAGATGGTAATGCCTTCACTCAGGGAATTCAGCAACACACAGCAGCACCTAGAAGGAGGCTGTGCACCTCAAATGGGACTAATAATAGAGCCTCCGTTCTCTTAACTTGGAATCTATATTATACGCTTCAAAAATGAGATCAACTATATGGGTCAGTGGGATTTCTGTGAGAAAAAAAAAAAATAGAAAGGAGCAACCAAAAGCGAATATACTCTGCTGACAACAGATCTAAGGAAGGCAGTAGCTAATAAGAAAATTATTTGGGCAGAGTAACAGCTCAGAACTTTAATTAACAGAGCTGGTTTTAACTGATTGAAAGGGAATACATGTCCACACTTGTCTGCATGCTAGCCTAATTATTTTCAACTCCTTGATTGTCTAAATAGGCTTTATAAATAAAAGCACAAGTGACTTGAAATGTTCAAAGGAAAATTATTTTAGAAATGGAAATGATCAAAGAGCAGTCTTTCATAACTTCTGTGATCTGTGAGCTAGAATACATGGGGACTTCAGTCCTCCACGCTGCTGCTGCGGCCTAGGTTTCATTTTAACTTTAGACACACACACACACACACACACACACACACACACACACACACACACACACACACACAAACGCACCTACACACACACACACACAACAACTACTCCACCCCCAACATATGGCTTTCTCAGGGGACAATAAAAGACATTTATTAGCCTCCATCTTCGTTCAGGCTGCCCACATGTTAAACTGAACTAAACCAGCATCAGTGATATGGTATGATATGATATGATATATGGTATGATATGATATATGATATGATATGATATGATATGATATGATATGATATGATATGATATGATATGATATGATATGATATATGATATGATATGATGTGAAGGATTACAAGATGCAACAACAGTAAAGCCTGTTTTTATTATGGAGACGAATAATAAAATGTGTTTGGATAATTATGTCAGTGACTCCACGTTGCCTCTGGCATCTTGTTCACATGTGTGTATTACCAACAGCCCATGCTGACTCCTGATCCGTGCACTGTGCTCTTTATGTAATTGGCTGGTGTGTTGATAAAAGCAACTAAATGTAAAACAGTAAAACAAAAATGCAGAAAAAAAGCACAGTTCTGTACTTACAGTGCAGCTGCGTGGTGATAGGCTGGTCTTTTTTTCTCTCAGACTCCTTGGCATTATTCATGGCCCCCCAGATATGGAATATTCTGAATTAAGTTAATGTACAGAGCATAGTTAATTATGCATTTCATAAAAGTAATAATAATAACACTAGTCAAATACAATACATGCATAGTTTGTAATGATTCATTTATAGTTGGGCTCATTATGCTAATGTTCCTAAAAGTTTCAAATATTGTACAGTTTCAAACAAAAACGTCACTATATCTCCAGTAAACTAACAACACGACTGTTTTCAGAAATCAGATTTCATTTTGGGGTTTGACCTGATATCTGTCGAAGCAGCGTGAGGATTTTGTATTTGTTATACTGAAGGCTTTGCATTTCCAAGGGAATATGTTCTGTTTTGTTCAAGATTAATATTTCTGAGACACACCCCAGTTACACTGATGCATTGCTTAATTCGGTCAATTACATAACTGAAGGAATTCTATGACTTTCGTAGCAGCAACCATAAAGACAATGCAGCAGATACTGGAGTGGAACTGAGGACAAGTGCTAACTACCTCAGCCACATTCCACTTTAATAATGGACTTGAAACTATATGAAACACTCTGCTGTGGCATAGGAGGTGGATTTTTGATCCCTTGCTTCTTCCAAGTACCAGAACACAGGATTATTCCCTGTGGACTGAAATAGATGCAGTCACTTCTGTCTCGTTCTGTTTGAAAGTCATTGGTTGAAAGATGCAAACTTCACAGGTTTAAGTCTGCAGTGATATGATACTGGTCCTGGGACAAAATCGCTGTAGCAAGTGCTCTCCCACACACACACACCTACACAGACACAGACACACACATTGTACATCCCATTAACATATCATAGTATACTTCCAACAGAAGGTTAGGCTGCCTTATTGATCATCAAAAAGATGAAGGGACAGTCCATCACTTTCCCTTTGCCACTCTTAAATCCGTTACCTGGGCTCCTCAAAGCACCACTAGCAGCTAATTACTCTCTCTCATGCCCCTTGTGCTCTCTCTAGTCTGTAGCTAATGATAAACTATCTCCATCGATAGGTCCTTAACTTCAGAGAGACCTAAAATGACACTTTGGTCTGTTTGGATTATTTTATTGATGACTGTAAATAAATCAAGCAAGGGTAGGTTTCCTTGCATTTCTTCCTGTTGCCTCGGTGCCACTAGAGTGCTTCTATCTGTCTCATGCACGTTAGGGTCAGCACCACACCAAATCACATTTGTCCCCTCCGTTAATGTCACAGCCTTAAAGCAACATATCATCACAGTGCGGAGCTTGGTCTAACTGTAATTGAAAAGGCCCAAGGGGAATTCCTGGGTTGTGTGTGGGGCCCCCTAACCCTCGCCACCCTACATCCATCATTGTAGAGTTAGGCCCTAGGGTGTTCTTGTAACGCTGAAGGTTAACAGCGAGATCGCCACTTATAGCTTTCGAAAATGTGACCCCATGGGCCCCCAGTACCGATACGAGCACTAGACTTCGGCTGCTGCTGATACCAGCTTCATGTTAAGTACATATTAATTTGACGGTCACATACCAAGGAGGGCAAGCTTGAGTGAGTCAACGCATCCATGTTCAGTGAATGGATGGACTTCAATAGGGATGTGATCAGAAACAGAATCCTTCCTTCAGATGTTGAGTTCACAGGCTTGATTACACAGCCGCCTTGCAATGCATACTGCAACAGATAAAATTAAACACTCGTGATTACACACTGCTTTGAAACATCCTGGACCGTGATCAATCTGATCCCTTTTTTAAGTTCAACCTCAAACGACAGAGATTTGAGAACATACAAAAAGTATTCAAAAGCTGTATCTCACAACAGAACTGAATTGTTGCTAATGAAATGTGATAGTTTTGAGAGACAGCAAAGACAACAGGCACTTAGGGTCTCTTTGCACTGTTTTTGTAAAATCTAAGGCATCACACTCTTTAGGCCTCATGATCAAAGCCTTTGTAATATTTTCTAACAAACGCTTCAAATGCATTCTGTAAAATGTGAATCATTAAGCAGAGGCTCTGAAACCTAAGTGATCATTTTTCAAAAATTACATACTGTAGAACTATTAAGAAGCACAGCTGAAGACAAAGGCATCAACTTCTGCTCCAATGTGCAGATTTAAGCATATTCATCTGACTCTTCACATACATGAAAGCTAGCAGCTGCCCTTGCCAGCAAGTGGAGGACATTAAGGCTCAGCCTGGTTGATCTCTGATGACAAGGGTCTGGAGGAGTGATTAGAAGCAAGGGGACCAAAGTTATGGTCATTCCCTTAAAAGGATGGCATTGCATCTCATAGGCCTGGAGCTTGCAGGAGCTGAAAGATCTTCAAAGGTCCGCTCACCCCATACAACCTAGTGTAACTCCCCAAAAAACCTTGGAAGTATGAATTTTTAAAGAATTAAAAAAAAAAAAAAAATTTATTTTCCTCGTGCATTGCGACAGACCACGACAAATACTGCAGGCCATATCTGAAAAACTTTTGCTTTCGGTTTGTTGTTTATTCTGTGCATGATATTATCATTGTCAGTCATCTGGTAACCTCCTGAGCTTACCAGCTCATAGGAGACCATTAAAGTCTCCATGATTTCTCAGAAACTGGCTCATCGGAAACTGTCAAAAATATCTGTTATGTAAGGCATGGATAATAAATGAAAAAAAGGGAAATCTTTTAAGAACCATCCACAGGGGCAAATTGCAATTCATCAAAAGACAAATATGCATCAGATATGAGGATAGGCGGGGCCTTCCTCTCTATCCTGCTGCATATCGGCTGTTCAGCGTTATTCAGTTTTTGGCGAAATCTGCCAACAATAGCTGGAGAGCTGAGTGTTCCAGGGGCTTGGGCTTAAGTTGACAGTGGAGCGACCGTTGGGAAGAGTGAATAGGAGCCTGGTTTAATAAGCCTTGGTACACGCTGGACTACACAGGGGGCTGGCACCACTGAAATCAAAAAACTGCAGTGCAGATGAAGATAAGGAAAAATCTAAAGGATCAGTCTGGTCAAATCATAAGAACACAGCGCTAGGATTCTACATTCCTATTCACCATTTTATGGTTTGTAAACACGTGTATATAATTATAATGATTGCATTGTCTTACATAAGAGCCTGCTTCTGCGTGGTGTGTTTTAAAGGCTTATTAATTGTCAAGCTGTCAAATTAACACAGGCTTAGAAATTAAACAATTACATTACTAATGTTCACTGAGAAGAGCGAGTGACATGAGGTACATACTCATTTCACTCCATGGTTTCATCTTATTGACAGGTGCATTATATATTGTTCAGTCTTTTACGTTCAAATCAATCTCTCTTCATTGTTACAATTGCCCTCATTGTGCATTGTTAGCATCATTGATGCCTGGATGCCAACCCCCGCAGTAGCTACCATTCTCCAGCTGGAAAGCAAATGTAAAATAAATAAATAAATAAAGCAGCAGTGTGGCTACAGCCAGTTTACCATGTGGGGTTGCAATTTTCCATGGAAAGAGGGGACGTGTACAGAAAAAGCAGATATATGAGTCAAGTTTCATGCATGTCTGGAGGAGAATCTGGCAGAGGACACCTACTTACCATGGAACTACACTGGCAGAGATTAGGGGGCCATCATGAAGGAGCCATAGAGGGTGAAGATAGCCAGGAGCTGCAGGGATAGAGATAGATGAGACAGAGGAACAAGAGGACCTGGTATAAAAAAAAAGAGGGTGGGGCAGAGAAGGGTGGATAAAAAGAAAGCAAGTTGGGGAGCAACAACACCACTGGCTTGACCTGGGGAGGATGGGGAAAAAGCCAGATATCCAATTAAAATCACACTTTGTCAGTCAGAGTCTACGCTGACACAGCCTCTCCAGCCTCTCCAGCCTGAGCCCAGCGCTGCTAAACCTTACTTGGAAAAATATGGGAGCTGCACAGTGTAAGTTACGCAAGATGTCATACATGGTTATGATGATGCATAAAACGAAAGACCTGGTGTGACAAAGCAGCCCACCCCCTGGTACGCAGCTGGAGCTCAACCCAAGTATGGCATAACATCGACCCGGGGGGGTGGGGTGGGGTGGGGGGGGTAGATGGGGGGGGCTAGAACGCAATTCAATGGGTCCCAAGGTGAAATGGATTTATTTACATTAAATTTATGTATACTCTGTATACCCTGTCCAAAATGGTGCCTGCGCTTGTTGCTAGGCAGAGTGCAAGAGGAAAGATGGCGGCGGACAAGTGGCAAACTGGGAAGCGGAGGTCTAATCAGTTGTGATTACTGGGGGGAAGGGTGTGGCAGGGTTCAATGATTATGGAATATTACCACGGCTTGGTCAGAATACACGACGGCAAGGCTACATACTGTAGTGAGTCTGGGCTGTTACCCTTTGGCTTTATACATGTCCTTACACAACAAATGCGAAACCAGTTTTCTATATATAAACACAAATGCTTCTTTGAGCACAAAATAATGTTTGATCACCTCCACTGTGTTTTAGACATTTACTATTTTTAGAAATGAGGAGAAAAGGGCAGAATGTGGCAGTACATACAATAGTTGGGGTTTAGATGAAATTGAGATGAGCTCTGAGAAAAGAAATACAGAATATCTTGAGACTTATTTCAAAACATTGATACTACAGTAACACCAAAAGCATTTCATGTGAGCTATTGATAAGGTTATGAACACAAGAGAAAATTATCTCACGAATTTGATTCATCACATCATTAAAGTACACTGATCAAAGCCAACCCAGTTCACCTCAATTTACTTGAAGAAAGAAGCACTTCACAATTGAAACATTTGACATCCACCACTTGAAATGATCTATCTTAGACCATATCATAGCTACTACTCACCACAAAATGTTCAATTTGGTTAGAATTATTTCATAAAGTGAAATTAATGATTCTAAATCCTGAGTAGGAGGCAGCCGTATTTTTATCAGGTGCACATTCACTACTCGTTAGCCATAAATAGTTAAATAAAAAAATATAACGCTCTTACACAGTTTTAACTGTTATCAAAACTGAAATCCATATTCTCAAACTTTTAAATGATTGACAGAAAGGCGCCTAATGGAAAGATAAAAATGAAAATTTACTGCTGTCAAATTTGAGAGGGATTTGCAAAATGCATCATCCAAAATATCTGGCTCTCCTTAAAGATGTATCCCCATGAGCATCATGTGCAACATATACTTTTAACCAGGTCAGAGAGTGCATAAACAAGTTTATTACAGCGTTGCACCATCTTGAGAACAATTACACTTGAAGCACATAAAATGTAGTTGCTTACTTTGAATGTTTCACATAGAAATATGACTGAGAATTAAAACAGTATTTTTAAAACAAGTCTTTTTGCATTGTTCTTTAATATATATAAATGTCTAATAATATAAGTGGCTTGGTAGGCTTATCCTACTTGTATTTTGTCTTATAAAAAACATCCAAATAACAGCACCACAACCAAAGCCTGCTGAACTTTTAAAGGACCTAATGTGTATTAAAATAGTTTATACTGAAAGGAAAACATATTCTTATACAGACTTGAAGCATTCGCCTCATGTACTTTTGTGGCCATCCAGACAACTGCCCCTCCATCAAACCCTCTAGAATAAAGAACCTCCTTATTACGGCTAGTCAGCTGTCAGATCAGTGTAAGCATATATTTCAAAGAAATGTAAAATTAGTGCCCTTTTGACCTGATTTCCTTTTGATATGGGTGAAGCAAATTGGCATATATAATGGCAGACATTATTCGTATGTTTAATGGTATAAAATGCTGACATCCATACATACAAGTACAAAGTGTAAAGCTTTGCTAGAGGCAGTGGAGCATTCATCATAATTGTGACCCATCCGACCTCCACAATAATCAAGCTAATGCCGTATACTTTCCTGAGCAGGATGAGGACAGATACTTAGTGTGCAACATCATCTTTAGCTATACACCATTAAATGCCCCATTAACTGTACTTCAACCTGTTCAGTCAGTCTCCCGTTTAATATTGTTAGAGAGGGGTGTCATTTCTGACGTAGGAGTGTAAACTAAAGCTGTATGACAATAATAACTCACTACAGATGAGTTCAGGCTCTGCACCAGGATTAGTAACGAAACTGAATTCAAACTCTGCCGAGAAGGAGGCAGGCTTCGAAACCAAACTTCCTCAGTGCATTTCTCTAAAATAATGAGGTGCTTGTTGAAATTTACATTCCACAATACAAAAACCAAGCAAACATGAATATGTCAGCAAAGCTGGAACTTGGGGAAGTGAACCCCTCAAAAAGTGTGTGCACCCAAAAAGAAGCATAACTCACATCACTTTTTTAAAGCTTTTTTACAACTTTTTCAACATTTATCACTGGACAGATGAAACAGGATGACACAGATCTGTCAACCCGTCAATGTGTCAGTGAACAGTGAAATCCATCAAATCTATTGATTCAGACTCAAAGTGAGGAGCTCAGAATTAATCCTTTATAGGGTAAATAAAAATGTTCAGTTTGTATTATGAATAAAATAATGATAGGAGTAATAATGGACTGCTTAGCCTATTTGGACATTACAATGTTTTGAAGATAATTTGGACAGATTTGTGTTTGCAGTTAGCTTGCATTCAAGGTGAGACCTTATAGTGTGTGTGTGTGAGTGTGCGTGAGTGTGCGTTAGTGAGTGCGTGAACAAGAGAGAGAGAAAGGAAGAGAGACAGAAAGAAAAATATAAATCAAGTGAAAATAATCAATAGGCTGTAAGATCAGAAAGGAAGCAAAAAGAAACACGGGGATGTGAGTCATTCAGAGAGAATGCGCATCACTTTGCGGCACATACACCTGTATATGCTTGTATTATACACCTGTATCCCAAAAAACACGCGCATTCATGGCGCAGTTAAGAAAGAAAATTAAAAATCCGAGAGGACCATCACATTTTAGGACGTGAGGGAGTTTTAACTCAAACAAATCAATTTAAACACATTTTGTGTTAAAGGCCTGGTCAGTTCCTGAGGCCACACCTATAAACACAGGATAATACTGTGTGTTAGAACCCTACGTTTACAGGCGGTGCATTGGTTTGCGCAAAATTGCAAATCTGCAAATATGGCGTGGGCTAGTAGAATTTATACAATTAAAAAAAGAAAAGAAAAAGAAAAAAGTTTGAGCTCACGATGAAAATGCATTGATTGGGTTTAACCACACACGCCTGATCAAAGAGAATATAGACACTTTAATAAAATATAGAATACATAATTAATTATACAGTAGGCCTATGTACAGTAGAACTGTATGCTAATTAAACGTTTTTAACAGAATCACGAACACTGTGGTTTATGCTCACACTGGCCTTACTTTGTACAGAAATGTGAAATATAGATATAATACAAACAAGAATACGAATGTGTAATGGGGGGGGGGGCTTAATCAAGGGGAGAAAAAAACCTACTGAGCCTCGCAGTATTTTAATGACATACAAATCATGCTCCAGGCCCATCACAGGCTTATTAGGTCTCAGAATTTAATGTGAGGAAAGATGTTTCAGATATTTATTTCATCTTTAGACATACATAAAGACATGAATAATGTTTCTATACTTCCCGACATAGCCTACATTACACCTAGTTTACATTCAACAAAGACCCCTACACTGAGGGTTACATTCAGCAAGACTTTTCCTTTTACTTTCCAGTAATAACCTATAAGTTGAGAAGACTCAAGAGGCAGATTTCCATAAAATCCTTTGTCATTTTTTTGTCTCACTTAATATCGATATCTTTAATACTTATGCAACACAGCGAACAATTATGCATACACACTTGGTAAAAGTTCCTATAACCCACTGTGGGGAGATGTAGCTACAGGCTACAAGCCTAACCCAACCAAACAAACAGGCCTCACAACAACAGATAAAGCTCGTCACATTTCGCAATGCAATATTTCAATAGGATGACTCAGGACGTGTCACAAAATATTTGATACAACATTCACAAAAATACAGAGAGTAATAGAGATACAGCTGTAACTTTTAGGTTATAACATGGAAAAATAGGCCCAAAAAAAATTGTAAGCCGCTCACGTGTCCCGACAGGAACTCAGAGGGACGGGATGTTATTACATTGCTTTGGTGGGAAAGAGTCCACGCCGCTGTGGCATGTGTACCATCCATTCACAATACTTTTCTGAAAGGGAGAAGTGGAGGGGAAAGTCCTTGAGCTCTGGGCAAACGTGTGACCTGTCTGGCCGCAGGGGTACTGTGAGGACTGGGATCTGTAGCTGCCTCTCTGTAGCAACAAAGGGTCCAAGAGGGGCTGTGACCTGTGTGTGGAGTAGTCCAAACTGCTGTCAAACGTGTGATGGAAACGTGACCTCGAGGTCGACTGGTCTCGACTCTCTGGGGACAGGGGGACATCTTGAGCTGAGGTGGGGGGGTGAGAGGGGCTGATCTGGGTTCCATCCGGGACTCGGGTCGACCTGGCGTCAGCAATGTGACCCCCGTCACCAGGTCGCGCGTCGCCGCTTTTGGCTACGTGGGCCTTGTTGCAGTGGAGCTTCATATGCTTTCGCAAGGAGCTTGGGTGGGTGTAACACTTGTCGCAGCCCCTGACCTTGCACATGTAGGGTTTATCACTGGAGTGCACGTGAGAGTGCTTCTTTCTGTCGCTGCTGTTCGCAAACCTCCGGTTGCAGCCCTCGAACTCACATTTAAAAGGTTTTTCACCTAAACGTGCAAAGAGAGAAATGACGGCGGGTTACGAATATGCTCACAGGCCCGTGTTTCCTCTCTCTGGCCATATATTCTCCTACTGTAGCCTAAGTCAACTGAGTGCACTCCTATAACAATGTCAGGCTATATGAAAAGTGATCCTAAAACCCCAAAACCTGCACACCCAGGCTTCACAGTAAAATCACTATGTCATCTCCTGCTTTCAGTCAGTGACTCTGCAAACCCGGAGCCGCTTTTCAGGCCACAGCAGCTTTGGCTGTAATTGTTTTAAATTACCACATTCTTACAGTAGACATTGTTTCTAATTTGCAAAAACGAATGAGTCATTGAAATGCAGAGTTCAAATTAGTTGCTGAATCTTTTCTGCAGCCCTGATCGCAACAAGTGAGGCAGTTCATCTGCGCAGTAAATCAGCAAGGCTGTGGTTAAAGATGCATTAGATTATGATGAACTTGCAGACAGCAAATGCAAAGATTTGTTTAAATGGAGTTATCATGCATAGAGTGAATTATGGTTATCAAGATGCTAATTGATCTTCTGGCACAAAAGTGCCTGCAGCTGCGCGCCTCTGTCCCTCCTGCACTCCCACACTGATGTAGCGGGCAACCAGCAAGAGCCGGACTCTTTAACAGTTTCTGTTAAATTGTCATTTATGGGCCTGCATGTTAATGGATGCCAATCTTTGGAAAGTTCAAAAAAATGTTAATAGGCTTATATTTTTCTGACATAAATGATGTCTAATTAACACACCACGCATGTGCAGTTGTGAAATAACAAATGTCCACTTTCTTTCTCTATTCTCTTTGCTTTCATCAGGAAAACAATTTACAGCACAAATAAAAGGGGGCGCCTGATAAATATAATTTTATTCTGCAGTCCTTTTTTTTCTGACGGCCATTCACTTCATTTGATAATTATATTTTCAATTTAAATACCTACATTTCAATATAATTACACCTTGTGAGATCCCGTTTCTACTACAACCCCTAATCTGTGTGAAAATAAAAGATTTCACTGTAAATCCTTATTGTTCTGTTCTCTTAGGGGTGTTTAGAAGGAAAATGCAAAGTAAGTCAACATTTTATGACATACTTTGACATATGGCATCATTTCACAGTGCTTCGTGACAAGTAACAGGCCCATCAAAAGCGAGGACAAGGCACTAAAAATAAAATGATCTTTATGAAATGTGACTCATTTTGTTTAGGCAGATAATTATTTTCTTTTGCTGACTGAGGTCAACCGTTTTACTCGCCTTTTTATTTCCTGCTACATCACTGTGTGATGTGCTCTGTTAGTGTTCCTCAGCACAGGAGATGAGTCCCTGGGAGGCAGAGACAGCGTAACGGCTACGTCACAACTCTCCGGTGTCCCAGCATTTATTTAATAATTTCACTGAATGAAGTGGGAGAGGCACCCAAACCACTAGGCCTGCAGACTGTACTCGTTTGTAACTGGCTTACTACTTACTACACATGTGGTTCCTGCATGGAGCCTAAATGTTTTTCTCCTGGTAAACCAGGCAGTGACAGAGACGGCAAGAAGCAGCACGAGAAGCTTTGCATAACAACATTAATAATTATAACAATGTGGGCCTAAAAAAACAGCACCATGCAATAATAATAATAATAATAATAATAATAATAATAAAGTAGAAAATTTCCATGAATTAAATAATGAAAAATAAAAAACATGTTCACACAGATAAACAATGTAAAACTGATAAATAGTAATGACAGAGTTCGTGAAATTGAAAACACTGACCACATTTTTATTAAAATTTCACTTATCACAAAATATATCAGCATCTTTATGAATATTATTATTATTGTAGTTGCTGTTATTTAATTCTGTGTTGTATTATGATCATGAACTAACCTGTATGAGTCCTCTTGTGGATCTTTAGATTTTCTGATCGTGCAAAAACTTTCTCACAGCCGTGAAAGGGGCATGGAAAGGGCTTTTCCCCTGTGTGGACTCTGACGTGGTTCACCAGCTTGTATTTGGCTTTGAAAGGCTTCCTGTCCCTCGCACAATTCTCCCAGTGACACACATATTCAGAGTGCTCGGGTCCTCCGACATGCTCCACTGTCACATGGGTGACAAGTTCATACATGGTCCCGAAGGCTCTGGAGCAAGGCAGCTTCCCAGCCCCCTCTTGGCCGTCACTCCACTTGCACACCAGCTCATGCTTCACTGTTTGTTTAGAGCACCTGAGGAAAGCGTCGCCTCCTCCACGCTGAATTGCCATGTTCAGGGGTTTGTACAAACCCAGGAATTGTGTGACAAGTTGTTGCTGGCTGTTTCCCTTGGGGCTGATAGTTTGGCTATAAGGGTGAGTCCGGGTGAGGAGGTCGCCAGGTAAACCCAGCATCATCTGGCTGCCGAGATCTCGAGATGCGTCGGTGGAGGCGTGGGCCTGCTCCTGATAACTTGAGAAAAAAGCATGGCTTCTGTTGTCTCTGCAGCCAGCAAAGTCACGATACCTTCCAATCCCGCCATGTTGGTTTGCTCTTGATGCCAGTTGATCAGTGACGGGTGGCATGCCGGCTCCAGAAAGATTGGCTCCAATGATAATGCCCCTAGGGCTGTGCTCTAACCGGTGGCTGGGGTATCCAGAGTCTGAAAAATTGGGAACCGAATGGTCAACATATGCACTGGACCTCGTCTCGGGGTAGTCTCGCAAATTGTGCGAGGGGCAGAGTTTTAAGGAACTGCCAGTGGGGTGTCCCATGTGCTCTCCTGCCAAAGGTGGCAGCACCACGCTGAGTTCAGTATTGCTCTCCCCGGGGTTGACGCAAGAGAGAGGGCAGCCACTAAACCTCGAAAGGCTTGTCATGTTGTGTTGTGAGTTTGGCTATGGGTTTGCAAAATCAACCAATTCAGCACTCAGGATACACCTAGAAATTCTGTTTCCATGTTCCGTGTTGTATATCATCTGCATGTGAAATTCTTGGCCGTGAACTTCGCAGAAGTAGGAACCAGACTCAATTTCGTTAAAGTTGGTGTGAGTCCCATGCCGTTCACTTTGCCCTCTTGATTTGTGGCAATAACCGTGGTAGTAAAAATGCTTCGAAACAGGCCATGGTGCAATATAAAAGCACAGCAGGCAAACCTGCTTTTAAAAAGGGAGCTGTGGGATTGGTTGGAATGCGCTGTGATTGACAGGCGCTGGGCTTGTTTTAAAAGGGACACGCAGGCGTTCACTGCACGACTCCGTTTTCAAATGTCGCACAGAAAATGCTTTGAAATGTGCCGCGATATTCCCAAATATTGCTGCCTCTTTAACTTCAGGCGCCTTCTTATAAGTCCCCTCATCTAAATCTCTGTATATGAAAATTTACAGGTTACTGTGTAATACTAATCATCTGATGAAAGTCAAGTGATTAAATGCAGACACGAGCAGAACACGAGACAATCACAGCCTATCTACCATCTTTTATTTCACTGGAAATCTTGCCAAAGCAAATGTCCCACTCCTGCCCTGCAAGAATAACAGAGAGACTGGCCATTGCGTGTCCAGGCCAATTATTGTCAAGACTTTCATTTTGAGTCGACTGCCACATTTGAAAACAGTGAAAGTCACAGGAAACTGATTCTAACTATCAAATCAGCTATTTGAAATAATTGAAAATACATTTGTCTGTAATTAGCCTGCACAATCATAAAGAGTAAGGCATCATTTTTTTTTAATGTAAATGAGGTTACACGCTCTCACGGTAGTATTGCATTACAATTTTATTTTGTAGTAGCTTATGCATTTTCATTAAGGTACAAAATCACTTGTTGGCATCATGTCCTAAGAAAAATTTAACTTAAACTTTTAAACTTTGGTAAAGCAACAAGTAGTTTTACAAGACGCACCGCACAACCAATATTTCATAATCATCTTCTTGGAAAAAAAGTTATTTCAGACAGAAAGGCCTATTTCCCAGCTGTGTCACTGGGGGATACTACAGAACAGGATGTACTATTTTACCTTTGTATCCAGTGTTAACAGTTTCCATACATAAACCATTTCTTATTAAGCTGAAATAAATTAATAATCATCAAAAGCAGGATGGTACACAGTAAAATTAGTTACGTAAAATGGAAATGCTGAAACATGACAAAACAGCAGTGGATAGGCTCCACTGTTCCAAGGAAACTCAGATAAACTTTCTTACTTTGAGGTGCTGTGAGGACAGCAGCTTCAAGCCCTGCATGCTCCTGTAGTGCAGCACATATTTCTGCACGTCTCCTCGTTTTGACATGGCTCTGATTCTATCAGCGCACTTTCCTCCACCAAGACCACTTTAGCCAAATTCCTTTATCTGTTGCTTTTATTTAAATCTACAAAAGGTGGCATGGGCCCCGAACTGCAGCTTATACGTTTAAGGGGAAAACCCCCTTATTTCCAAAGACTGTAGCTGGCGGAATTTTCAACTTTTTCCTAAAAAAAAAAAAAAAAAAAAAAAAAAGGGGGGGGGGAGAAAAATCCTTTTCCACATTGTTATGCTGACGTCACTTGCAGTGGATCCTAGGCAGAGACAAAGCGTGGGGCCCACTTGACATTAAGTGCCGCAAAATAGTAGACAGGCCCAGAACCGGCCTAATTCTGTCATGATTGTAATGGACGCTCATGTTTGTCAACCTTTAACCCGATGCATTTCCGAAAATGATTGAGGGTTGAAGGCCAATAAACCTAAAGTTGCCAATCTGTCATTCAGAGAGCATAAAGGACTGACGGACCTGCGCCCCAAATAATCCCAGGTTCTCATTTGCAGCGAAAGGGCAAAACAAGAAACAGGGCCATCTAGAATAACTGCACCTTTATGATTTAATATGATAGACCACGCCGATTCTATGAGGCTGTTTAGGCTCACATTTTCAATAACAGAGCCACAGCAAGTGAGGTCTGCGCTACAGGCCTATTTGATAGCTACAGTATATAATATTTTGCAATATACTATTAAAGGACTTAGTTTATTTAATTGCTCATAACAACCAAAATTGCTATTATGTTCTAATGGGCCATAATGTGGTCATAACTTAATTAGACTTTAGCCTAATAAGCAGTTTTCAATAAATTACAATTCAATTCATTTATCTGCAATACAGTATGTAAATCAGGTAATAACAACATAATCAGCTAAATGAGTGAGTAAATTTGGTAATTTTTTCCCCCAAAATTTGTCATATAAGTTTAACCAAATTTTAATTTCATAGGATTAATATTGGAGTGCTACGGTTAGCTTCAGCTAAAAATAAGAGAATTATAAAAGTAATGGCAAAGACATGTAAATATGTACTGCGAGTATTCCCGTAATATTTGTTAAATTTAATCAAATATGCCGAATAGGCTACACGACAATGTAGCATTTCAAATTTAGACACTACTGGAGTGTTTATATAACTTCAGCTTCAATATCTACATTGTGACAAATTGTATCATTTTGACATCTGCAATCCCTTCCAGCCCTCCAGCTTTATGAGTTCGGTCACTTATGTTGGTTGCTTGACAGGCCAGACTAAATCCTAGTGACTGTTGCATACAAAATGTCACTCCCAACAATCAAAACATTCATGTCAGGGAATACGTTTTACATCCATGAGGTCCAAGTCACTCCCTGTACAGTGAAAATGGACCAAATGATTAACAAAGGTGCTATGCAGAGAGGAAATGAAACAGAACTGAAAATGAAGACCAGAGTTATAGTGTGACACCATGTTGTAGACTGGACTGAAAATTCTAACAATCTTATTTTTTCAACCCGGGATTGCGATGAGAAGAATTATTTTTAAAATAACCCGTTTAGGAAAACTATTTGCACAAAAGCGGTAAACGTATACACACACGTATATAACAATATGTGTAAATATGCATGTTTATCTAAAATAAACTAGTACTAGTGTGTATAAGAATCACCAGAGATTGCTCTTGGTGATTAATGTCAATGTAACACAAAAAATTTAAGAGAGAAGGCTTGGCAGCACAAAATTATTTCATCAGGTATCCAAATCTGTGTGTGTGTGTGTGTGTGTGAGACTGACAGACAAAGTTATTGTGAGTTCATATATGCGGTACAAACAGTGTGTGTGTATGTTTACACAACTGCGTGCATTAGTGTGGAGTGTGCTGAGATATTATAATTGATGAGGGATGGCAGTGCACAGTCTTGCCATGACTTTATGAAATTTAGATGAATTAACAGGTTTGGGATGAGTCCATTTGCAGACAGATGCTCCAGTAAATCACAGCAAGAAGTCAATTAGCCCTCTCCATCAGCCATATGAAGGCAAACTACAAGTACTGTAACAGTCACTCAAGACCCAACTGTCCATATAATTTATGAAATATAGATAACAAAATATGGTGTTGTACTATATACATGTATAAACCTGAGTGAAGCAAATAAGGAAAGAAAGCATTTCTGAAAGCATGTTTCTCCCACGACAAACAAATAAACAAAAATGTACCAAGCAAAAATATGCCCGATAGCGATGCAATATGCAGTCAAGCCTTACATTGTGAAATTCCAAATTACAAGACAGTTAAATTGTGATTCGTCATGAAAAGCTTAGTATCTAGGGTGAGAAAATCCAAGTAAGCTGCTTCACTTACTCAGAAATGGAAAACAACATCTGATATCAGCTACATGTATTTGAAAATATAATACATAATGTAAATATCTGTTTTGTGAAAACTCAAAGCATTCTGAAAATACGTAGATGCTAAAGTTTCATGCATACACAGTAATTCCGCTGAAAAATAAATGTGAGCCAAAATTGTATTTTATTTTATTATTTCTTTTGTATGTATGAAATCTACTGGGTTATGGTATGATTGCAGACCAGAACCTGAGCCTTTACACTCTTGTGGGCTCCGCAGAATCTAAGAGAACTGAGCCACATGTCATGGAGAATTGCATCTCATGCAGCACACAGAAAACAACAATTCATTTTCTTATTAAATCGAAGCACAGGCAGAGTCTGGGAGTTGGGACATGCCACATTAAACAACAGCAAAAACCTGCTACTTCATTCAGACAATGTCCATTTAAGCAAAACAGTGAATCACTGTAGCTATCATTCATTAAACTGTGCGGTTGGGATACACTAACTATTTTCTGTCTTTTCAAAATGTGAATAAAGAAAACACATGTACAGTTGAATGTGATAAATGGAAGTAATGGGTTAATGGTTTTGCTGTTGGTTTAGGGATATGAAGCTTTCACTTTTGTCTGGTCACTATTGAGTTAACTTCCAGTCCACACACTTGTCTATAGCACTAGCGGCCTGAGCCAGCCAAACATAGTGTAGGCTAAAAGCCAGACAACATGGACTAAAAAAATTACCCGACTTTGCTGTAAGGAAAAAGCCAGACGACTGGGCTGCCATAGGCCAATTTATTCATATAAGAAAATAATTATCATGCATCTAAGGTCATTTATCAAATGATGCACTGAAATAACCTTTATAGCTGCTGACTCGAACACATCTAGTTAGAATAAATGTATAAAAGGGAGTTGTTTACCATTTAGGCTGATGCTTTTGTTCTGCTCTTT
This sequence comes from Seriola aureovittata, assembly GCF_021018895.1. Taxonomy (NCBI): domain Eukaryota; kingdom Metazoa; phylum Chordata; class Actinopteri; order Carangiformes; family Carangidae; genus Seriola; species Seriola aureovittata. The sequence goes on along the minus strand of NC_079371.1, from coordinate 11,714,052 downwards.
TCCAACAGCATGGGCTTACTGTCACAGAGCTATGCACACGACAATATTGTGAGATTTTAAGGTAACGCGCATGCTCAGTTCAGGGAAGGTTATGTTATAAGTAAAGGGCTACCCCAGCGCCCAATGAGGTAATCCCAGCAGAGATAACTAAATAATCAAACCATACATACCGCAGTCCTGCAGAATAACCTGCTATAATTAATCACGTTGCAATACGCCTACGCTTATACGTTATCATTAAAGATTTGAGCTGTGTCAGACGAATTAAACCAAGGAAAACACAGGTCTAAACTACTCCATATAATCACTTTACGCAATTAAAATGAACACCTCGATTTTTTTTAAATTATAGCTTACAAAACTGTGTAAGTGCAAAACTAGAAAAAATAACTGTGCAAAATTAACCAGAATTAAACTGATATGTCAAAGAATAGAGGTGAAAATGTCAGTGACCGGAGGGCGGCATGCGAGAAGCGGTGTAAAATATTTGGCTAAAAATGTCTGGTGAAAGTGAGGCAAACGTTTAGCAAAGGTGCAGCTCTATAAGAGAAATATACAGCTGCCTTTCCCCCCACTTTTAAAGTTTCCCCATTTTCTATTGTCTATTCAAAATACCATAAATGCGCCAAGGCAGTCTGCTCCTTGCTCCTTTCAGGCAAGGAGACGTGGATTCATTTAAGAAAAAAAAAAAAATTAAGAAAAATATATCACCTCATAGCCTATTCTTGCTTTCCTGACTTTAGATTGGTTTCGATCCTGGGGAAATACGTATAATAGGAAAATAAGTGTATGAAGTCCCCAATTGTCAAATTCCACATTTTTAAATTAAATTGAATAATAAATAGCAGTATAGCAGAGGAAATCTGCAAGTGGTTTTAAATGTAACTTTCAAGCAACAGCTGCTTAACATTAGGCCTATTTGATGACAGCTCCCCTTTTTCCCAGCAAGAGCTCAGCGCCTACTCTGCTGCTCTGTCGCTCACTAACATTTGTGACTCATCTAAACCATGTTACTTAATTATTTCATAGTGATAATATGCCTGCAAATACACGGCACATAACCTTAAGTGGCGTACGGAGCCTTCACGTTTCAACAAGCCAATAAAATATGGAGGGAATATAGGAAACTTAACAAGCTGCTTGTCACTTGTGAAAGTTCACAAAGGTCTCCATAAATCTCACACTGCAAAACTGCAAAGGCAAACTCCGTTAACTGTGTGTGTGTGTGTGTGTGTGTGTGTGTGTGTGTGTGTGTGTGTGGTAGGCCTACACTTTGAGTGTGTGCGTGTGTCTTTTTGTGCACGCGGAAGCTGTGTGAGAAGACGAGTGTGTGAGAGTGAAGGGAGGAGTAAACTGAGAGGCTATGCCTTCGTGGTGAGAGAGAGAGGGGGAGAGGGAGAGAGAGACAGAGACAGAGACAGAGAGAGAGAGAGAGAGAGAGAGAGAGAGGCAGACGGGGGGGCAGCTTACGGAGGAAAAGAGATGAAGTGAATCTCATTCGTCGTTTTGCTTCAAGATAAATTGTTGAGATTATGTACAAAAATCGCAAGTGTGCACTAATGTGAGCGACGGCCATAAAAAACAGAGCTATGCAGCTCCGTGACACAATTAAATTACCATATGAGTAACAGGCCTAAGCACTGAGCTACGTTAACTTGAAGAAAACTAAATCCCATGCAACCTCCACGGGCAAAATATAATAAACTGTAGATTTACACACTTCCACAGCATGCAGTTCACACAGGCCTAACTCGTGTCCCCTCTTTACCGGCACAGAAAGACGACGGATAAGTCAGAAAACTCACCTTTTCAATCTATAACTCTTTCTCGAGGAAATGTTCTGGGAGTGAATGCGGTAGGATGAGGGCGAAAGCAGAATGAAGGAGTGATTTGAAGAATTTTTTTCTCTTTTTTTTGGGTCCAGATCCCCTAAAATAAAGAATGTGAGCTCCTTCCTGGGACAGATTGAGGGGGAAAGGATGTGAAAGGCTTGGAGTTAAAAAGCGCCGCTTGAAGCACTCAGCGCGTCTCTGAACTTGATCAGATTTTATGTGTCCTGCAGCGAGTCAGCGGCAGCCCTGTGAAACTTGCTCAATGGCACGAATTTTTGGCTGAGCGAAAAAATCTCAGGATATTACAATTACTGCCATCTTTCTTTCTGTCTTTTATTCCTCCGTCTTACACCCTATAGAGCTTTTGCAAGAAAAAATACCCCCCTCCCCTTTCAAGCGGCTTCAAGAAAGCCACATTTTGGAACTGTGCCAAGTACATTCAAGTTTTCAGTTAATAAGAGCCAAACTGGTCACATAAAAGAGACAAATAAGTCAATATATAGATAGACAGACAGACAGACAGACAGACAGACAGACAGACAGACAGACAGACAGACAGATAGATAGATAGATAGATAGATAGATAGATAGATAGATAGATAGATAGATAGATAGATAGATAGATAGATAGATAGATAGATAGCCTACACTAACAAAAGTTAAACTTGCCTTCAAAATAAAACTTTTCTTTAAATCTAAACATGACAAACCATGTTATGTTGCAGAATAGCTTTATTGATACAAACGCTATGTGTAAAATAATATTATTGCTCCACTAAAACTTTGAACGGTTGTTAAAAAAAGCTGCAGTATTTTATTATCCTGCACAGATTCTAGTCATTTTTCTTTTCTCAAAGTGTTTGGGAGTTTCTTGAGGTGCACGGATCAGGCACGGCTGCACGAGAGGTGCACTACTCATAACACGTACTATAGGATCTGCGCTACACTGCTCCGTTATACCTGCAAAATAATGCCTGTAGGAGCCAATCAAATGAAACCAATTGAGACGACCTGCCATCTTCAATACCAAACGGTGCCAATCACCAGAAATCTAGCCAATTAACACCCTCCTTCGCAGTCACGTGTCAGAGGGGTAGCTGAGCGCCGATTGGCTGCCGTGGCACTGCCTCCCGAGTTCATTTATGTTCTGGGAGTGAGTGATTGACTTTATCAGTCCAAGGACATCATTCGCCTGGAAAGGGGGGGAAGTTTGATCCTCTTTCTCACGGATCGCAGTCAACGGGAGTTTTTTTCTCCCAACTCTTTACGCATAGGATTTTTCCCTGTTTGGCTTGGTTTGTTTTTTATTTTAGGGTTTTTCGCTAAACGTGGTAAATCTCGGCGCGGTGTCTGCAGCTTGCGCGCTCCGCTAAACTGGATTTTAATTTTCTTTTCTGTTTTCTTCCCGTCTCCTAAGTTTGCTTTAAGCTCATGACTATGCTTCTTGATAGCGGTCCGCAGTTTGCATCGTTAGGAGTGGGGGGTTTCGGGACACCACGGCACCACGAAATCGGGAACAGAGACCCGAGCCTGGGACTGAATCCCTTCACCGATTCCTCCCACTCCGCAGCTTTCAAAATCAGCCCCGTGGCTCACGATATCGCCTCCAGCCAGACATCAGCTTTCACCCCGCAAGCCACTGGATATGCAGCTGCCCTGGGACACTCTCACGGCGGGCAGGTGGGCTCGTACGGTGGGGGAGCGTTCAATTCAACACGGGACTTTCTCTTCCGGAACCGGAGCGTTGGAGAGTCCACAGCGCCGAGCGCCCAGCATGGGATCTTTGCGGCTTCAGCGGGGAGCCTCCACGGACCGCCCGGGATCAGCGATAACCCCGGACATCTGTTGTTTCCAGGACTTCACGACCAGGCGGTGAGCCACACTTCACCGAGTGGACATGTCGTTAACAGCCAAATGCATCTTGGCTTACGCGGGGACATTTTTGGAAGACCTGATCCTTATCGTCCAGTCGCAAGCCCTCGGACGGACCCCTACGGGGCTCAGCTCCACAACTACAACCATCCTATCAATATGAACATGGGGATGAATGTGCCGACACACCACGGTCCAGGGGCCTTCTTTAGATACATGAGACAACCAATCAAACAAGAATTATCCTGCAAATGGATAGACGAGAACCAGATGAACAGACCCAAAAAGACTTGCGACAGGACTTTCAGCACCATGCACGAGATGGTCACTCATGTGTCCATGGAGCATGTCGGCGGCCCCGAGCAGAGCAACCACGTCTGCTTCTGGGAGGACTGCCCGAGAGAAGGGAAATCTTTTAAGGCCAAGTACAAACTCGTCAACCACATCCGTGTGCATACGGGCGAGAAACCGTTCCCATGCCCGTTCCCCGGATGTGGGAAAATATTCGCCAGATCGGAAAATTTGAAAATCCACAAAAGAACACATACAGGTAGGCACAAACAATACCACGGCATGACGTGCGTAAAATAAACATTTCAAAAGTGAACAGGCATGGTCTGTCTCAGACACTGTTCCAGAGTGCTAAGAAAACAAGAGTGAATGCTTTTGTTGTTTACAAGAACAATTAGAGAACTTCATCATGCTGCACATCTTAGTTATGTTCTTAAATTGTTGCCTGTGCAGTTTTTCTGCAGTATGTCCAAACACACTGATAGATTAGGCTCAATAATGCAGAAAGTGTAATGTGGTTCTGTTGAGTAACTTTGGTGTGTTGTTGAGCCTCGTTAATTCTTTTAGCCTCTGTGCTCAGAAGTTGTGTGTGATGTATAAAGGCAGATACTTCACTCACTTGTCAGAGTTTAATTCGCAGCATTAGGGTATTCAGACAAGGCTTGGGACTCTTGTGATTTCTCAACGTCCTATTTACAATTATTCAATTTCTGGATGAGTTTATAATTCTCACCCTCGCTCGGCTACTGCTCAGAGCAGAAATGCCCTGTTGATTCAGTGTTTACTATGTAGGCTAAGAGCAGAGGCAGGCCAGTAGTAGCATGAAGGAGCAGGCCTCTTGAATAAATAAAGCCTGACAGAGCAGCGTGTAGTAGTGGAACTGTATCTATGTCGACCCCCGAAAATCTAGGTTACACTGTTATATAATAGGCTGCAGACAATTTACATCTTCGTGCTTCGGGTTTTACATGTGCTGTTACAATAGGAGTTTGTTTGTGCGGGCTATTCACGGTGTGTGTTTAATCCTGCAGGTGAGAAGCCGTTTAAGTGTGAATTTGATGGCTGTGACAGACGCTTCGCCAACAGCAGCGACAGGAAAAAGCACATGCATGTGCACACATCAGACAAGCCATACATCTGCAAAGTGTGCGACAAGTCATACACACACCCCAGCTCTCTCAGGAAACACATGAAGGTAATTAACGTCTTCATTACTCCTTAAACACATTAACACACACACACACACACACACACACACACCCCTCCTTTCTCCTCTTCCACAGACAGGGACTATCACAACTTCAGGTATTTCTTAAGCACTGATGTAACACTGTCATACTACGAAAAAAATACCATGTTAGATGTAATTTAGTCTATGAGTGACACTTCACCGCTTGTTTAATTAAACAATTGAAATAGTGAGTGAGTTGGGAATATTTCACTTGTCTGTCATTCTTTGAGACCAGATTTATTTGTTTGATAAAAAATAACCTGCTTTCAAGGCAAGTGTTGCAATTATCTCTCTTTATGTATATATATATATTTTATTTATTATACACTAACTTTAAGCAAAACTACATTTTAAGACGTGTTTTTTTTCAGTGTAGAAGTTGCCGTGTCTGTTTCAAGTTTGCTGTGTGTTTACTGTTATAGTTGTCCTATAAAATCCGGAGTTAATCCTCATTTAACTCCAACACCCTTCTACAAGCTACTTGAAATGCACTGTTAGTGTATGAATGGATATTATAGGCTACACCAGTCTCAGTAACTCACAGTTCATTTCCTGATTTTTTTTTTTTTTGCAGGTACATGAGTCTCAAGGATCTGAATCGTCTCCAGCAGCAAGCTCTGGATACGAGTCGTCCACACCGCCAGTACTGGTCTCAGCCAGCACCGAAGACCCGACAAAAACACCGCCGTCAGCCGTACAAAACACGTCTGGCCACAGCGAAGGACTGGCACCCAACTTTAATGAATGGTACGTTTGAAGTCAGAGGAACAAACTCTCCCTCAATGTGGACCACGGGGTTGAGGATAAATGAGGATAAAAACCTTAAAAACTATTCCTGTTCACTTCACACACACAGAGCACACACCGACAGTGACATACACACATAAACATACAGACACACACACACACACACACTCTGTCAGACACACACAAGTGGGATTGGGACAACAACAACAGCAACAGCAACAACAACAACAACAACAACAGGAGATGAGAGCAAAAGCCAGCACCAAGCAGGCCACGTCCGTTCTCAGGATCACGAAATTTGACTTTTATTCCGCAGTTTTGAGGAAATCAAATAAATCACAAATAAATAAACGTAATACTTTCTCAGTATAAATAAATGTTTTTTTATCTTTTAGTTTACAGATTTCAGAAAAAAATGTTTTATTTTTCATTTTATGTATTTTCTCAAATTTTTATTTAAAAAAAAAGAATAAAAAAGGAAGATTATTTCATGCTGTTTTATATGAGGGTGACACGCTACTGTCGCCTCTTCAATTGATTGTTGGAACTTCAAACAGTCTTAAGAAACGTGCCAAAGTCTTTGTCATGAACTTGAACACAGAAAAAAAAAATCATAAATAAATATTATACTCGTGAATGTATTTCCTTGTTTGATGGGGTCGAATCTGTTGTCAACGTCCGTTTTCAGGTGGAGAAATGTGGTATTAGGTTACGATTGTTACCGTTGAATATAACGTTGCCTTTTGTTAATACCGTTGTAAATACATATCCATGATGCCATATTTATCAATTTGTAATTTAATTATGGGTATAAGTTCTGAAACTTAAATGATATTTATGGAAATGTTTTCTAACAAGAACTGTACAGTTTTGGTCATAACCAGCTTAACATTGAACAAATGATAAACTCTAAAGCGCCAACATCGCGATTGTATCCTTCTGTTTTTTCTTTTTAACCAATAGGCCTACATGTGTCTTATTTGGATCGAAGAAATCATCTATATGAATATTATGGATTTGTCTATATATAATGCAGATATTTCCGTCACTTTTATTTTCTTTATGAGACCATTGACATGTAAATCATTGACTTTGTAGAACTGAGTTCAGTTGAGCTGAGAAGCTATAAAACGGTTCTGTTGATATCTTTATTTTTGGTTAAATTTAAACTTTTTGTGTATTTTACTTTTATAGAATCAGAAATAGATGTCAATTCGTAGCATAAACTCAGTATTGGAAAGAAAAAAAAAAGAATAAACCCATCAGCCTATTGCACTCCTATACAGGTCTTAGACGAGTGTGCGAAGTTCATGATTTCCAAATCAAGGTGACAGTATTTTGAGTATTTCAAATTCGGGTCAAGCACCCAGATATATGCGCCAGTATGGCAATCTTTATAGTTCCAGCAATGTCTTTGTGCAAGTATGTTTAAATGTGTGCATCGGCAACAATGGAACTGTCACAACACAGTATCTTCAAAAATAAAAAAAGTTTTTTGTCTGTCAGCTTGCATTGTTTTAAATGTAATTCTTCTGTGAAACTAAGCGTGTTATTTGTTGTGGTGTTGCATATAGAGCAGTTTGATTACACATTTGCTTGTTTTGTGTGAATAACTTGTCAAGATGACATTTTTTGTGTTTAACAAAATTTAGTGGAGGGGATTCTAGATCTTATGTGGGTTGGGGGAGAATACGTTCAGTGGTTAAAAAAAAAAAGAAAAAAAAGGAGTTACAGCATTGCATTGTAACCTATTCTCAAGAATTAAATATTATGCATAAACAAAGTATATTGTACTCATATGAGAACAATTTCAGACCACCAGCACTACTTTTAAAATAAAATGTAAAAAACGGTACCTCGTGACAGTGATATATGAAATAAGTTTATTTAAATAATTTAAGGAATATATGTTTTATATGCTATTTTCTATACCTTAATTTAAAAAAAAGTACTTTTTCTTATTCCCACCACCTTTCTGCCCCATGTCCAGAGGTCAGAGAAAAATATCTGATGTATAAACACAGCTAGAATGTGATGTTGTAACACTTTCTGGGAGAAATGGGTCACACTCCAAGTTATTCCTGAAGAGCAAAAATGTTTTACTGATGAACTGTGTCACTGTGCCACATTGAGGCAAACCATGTTACAACAAGCAGGCCTATGCGTTAGCCTATTTAGCTGCCAGAGGCAAAGGTTCCTTGTACTTTTTAGGCTACTGTATGTTGGTTGATTTGTTTTACCAACTATTTATGAAGAAATGTGAACGGAAAACTTTGACTGAAATTAAAAAAAACATGATGAAAAGCGACTTTCAGACTGCGACGTTGATTATTATGATTACCATGTTGTTCTGCTCCCTGCATCTTTACGCATGAAGCCGACACTGTTTGTCATGGTGTTTGTATCAGACTTGTAGAAGTCACTTGAACTTGACACTGATTAAGGCGCCATCTTAGTATCTTGGCTGTGTGCGTGCGTGTGTGTGTATGCGTGTGTGTTTGTGTGTGTGTGTGTGTGTGTGAGTGTGTGTGTGTGTGTGAATGGGAATAATAGGGGGGGTTAGATGGGGAGGTGGGTCATCCGTCCATGGCTAAAAAAGTTGCACAGGCAAAGTTTTTTTTTTTTTAAGCTCATTTAAAAGAACGAGCGCTTACAGATAATAAAGCTAACGTGCAGACTAGAAGACGGGCAACTGAGGACACTGTGTGACCGTGAAAGTAGAGGGGGGATACGTTGCCAAAAGTGGCGCTGCCTCAGCGTCTCCCACTACCCGATTAACAAGGAACCGCTTCATAAAAACAACCAAAGGAGTTACCACACATCAATGGACGCCATAATAAGCATTTAAACGGCGAAAAAAATCAGCCTGAATCACAACAGCCGCTCATGCACAGGCCTGAAATCTCCAATATTATACAGTATCATTTACCCAGTGTTTCAGAAAACTATATCTGGTTAAATGCAGAAAAAACAACAAAATGAGCATAGTGTGTTATTTGACAGACTGCTATAAAATGAAGACATTACTGTTTTACTTCCCACTGGAGTCTAAACCAGAGGAGTATTTATACCCCCCACCCCCCCACCCCACAAGGTGCTTGAAATCCCCCACAACCCCCCAAATATCCAACTATAAACAGATTTAGGAATATTGATTCAAATTCTGTTTTCTGACTTTTGCGCAAGCGCACCCTTCGCATTCCGTTTGATTTCATTTCTCTTCACCCCCACCTTCCCCCTTTCCCCTGCTTTCCTCCCCCATCCCACCCTCCTCCTCCTCCCCCTCCCTTCCTCCCTGCTCCCGGCTCGTCTAGTCGCACTTTTCAAGTTCCTCCTCTCAGACACCGTGACGTCAAATAACCGAGACCCGGCTCTCTCCGAAGCACGGCGGGTACACATGGAGGCTGCATATTTTTTACGCAAGCATCTGGGATGTGCTAAACTGAAAGGTGGCTGCGCTCTGACCTGCAGTGGCTGATCATCATGAGGGAAGACGCACAGCATGATAGTGAAATAAATCAAACTTTAACGTATTTATATCTGCCCCCCCTCCCCCCTCCCCTACCATTACATTAGGTTGATATGGATTTAGGTTATTACTGTCATCTTAAACCGGGTGGGACAACTGTAATTCTGCAAATAGGATTTCTGACTTTTAGGTATGTTTATACCCTCCACCGGGAATAGCCCGTAGTTATTGCTTCTGCATGTGCTTTATGCCGACGCCCAATACAAGTCATCGTTTCTATGAGAAACCAGAGCGGGCGATTTGATCCAGAAGAGAAAAAAAAATCATGAAAGGCTCCTTTCTGGTGGATTCTCAATGGATTAGAAAGCAGTGACGGTCACGTGGATGCAGTTGTGTAAAGACTAGCGGCTGTATCACAACAATGCCCCTCTGCAGCAGACTACAACTGGCTCTGAATTACGTTCGCGCTCATTCATCTCCAGTATCTTATGGATTGCTATACTGAGCTGCGGTGTGGACACAGAGGATGGCAGCTGACTGTTGGTAGCGCGCAGTAGCCTATAATCTCTCTCTGCATATAGAGTCTGCTACTATCCGGAGGAGGAAGGGAGCGGAGGCTGCAGGGTTTGTATATTCTGCAGGGGGGGGGAAAACAGAGTTGTAGCTCGTGTCTGTAGCTGAAGTTTGATATCGGATTGATTGGGCAGCCCCAACCCCTCTACCTTCCTCTCCGTCGTCTCACTGGCAGAGTATTTGCTGGCTAAGCGGGAGTGCGCGCTCTAAGAGGATAAACCGACACAAGCAGGTCCCCAACGCCTTTTGTCACGCAACCGAGGCGGCGGTCAAAAAAACCCAGTGGCTAATTTATCATTCCTTAATAATTTAGTAATTATTAAACGCAACATGAACAGACTTTACCTCTGTGAATTCAAAAGGACTCCAGTGTTTAAAAGCTGTAACTGCACATATAAGACAGCCTGTTCACATTCGAGGCTTTTATTTGGCACTGTACAGTGAGTGAGGCTGCGCAGGGTGCAGTCTTGCTCAAGGGCACTTAAGAAGGGAACTTGACCCCTGATCTGAATCTGAGACGTTTTGCATGAGGGGCATCCCTTGCACATCAGCACAAGACCAATACTGGTACCTGCAAGACGCCGGGGTTCAGATTCCCTTCCTTTTCTGCTTTTAATAGACAAGAAGCCGCCAAAAACTGAATCATCATGAATTAATCCAGTCATCTAGCGATGTGTGTGGAGGCTTTATCTTTCCACATATAGCAACAGAAGTTAACACAGTGGATTACTGTAGAAATATATAGGACAGTCGTTTCTGTAATCAAGGCATTAAGGATATTTTGTCACTAAACGCACCATGACAATTAGATTGAAGTGAGATGGATTTGTAACATCATAAGGGAAAACATGGCTTGATAAACAACTAATTGCATAAAAGCTAACATACATCTGATAATTGCTTCGCGAGGGCTTCCATTTGCGCGGAAGTTGATGTGCTCGCCAATTATCGATGCTTATTTCACCTCCAGCAGGGTGTTGAATATGCATTCACAAAGTACCTTAATCCACGGTTGCGTCTTTATATCTTAACGTGTTTCATGGCTCTTGTGATGCAAACTGATTAACACAATGGCTTTGTCTCTGAGTTCAATTATTCTTCAATTGACTCCTAACAGACATTTACATACCAAATCATACTGTATACTGTAGCCTTCGGGCATTTCTGCTGATGAGGAAATGAGTGAAAGTGATCGACCTGCCAATTGTGAGACATGAAACGACATGAAGTTATTCTGTGGCTTCAGTTCAGGCACTTTGACAGAAACAACCCCGAGAAAAAGCCCAACAGATGAACAGATCAGCCAAATTCATTGCTGCTGTTCATAGGAAGCAGCTAAATGCGCATGATAAACAAAAAAAATACCAAGGGGGCTACAACATTAGATTTATAGTTAATGGTGTCATTCTTACGCCATCATTTACAGCCCCCAGCACACACAAAACACCCACCTTTCAAATAATATTTCTATTATGCTACGGGCCAAAAGACAAACTACTGGTAGGATGTCCAACAGGAGACAGCGCTAATTCCCCAACATCTGGCGGGGTGTCAGAAACTTGATGAATTCCTTATCAGAGCAGGCGCAGGAATCAACGCTAATAGGTCCCCGGAGTGGGGGCTCCGGCAAACGCTCATTCAGCAAAGCAGATGTTCGGCAATTGTGCTCTGCGTTTGTCTTTTGACAGATATATTTTCAACACTTTTGAGAGGTGGTAAATGAGCAATTGACATCCTTTTAATGGCCCGTTGCTCTGCCCTGAGCGCTGCGGTGGTGATGCTTCCCCCCTTCAAAACCCTGCAAACCCTGCCCGTCACCCCCAGGAGTGATGAGCAGTTATATGCATCAATGAACTGCAAGTTATTGGAGAAGGTGTAATGTTGAGGTTTAAATTGTTAAAACAATCTGCAATTACATCTTTAATTAAAAAACACAGCACAACAGCGTGTTTGGCTTTTCTATCACCTGCAAAGTCAACAAAAAGCCGCCTCTGTTTCAGATGCATGAAAGGCGGAGATCAGCACTTTGAACAAACTTTTCACCTGAGAGCCACCTCGTCACGGGACAGCCTCCACCTCACAGGACGGCGTCTCCCCCTGAGGGGACGGACAGCAGCGCTCACATATTCATCACCCCTTCAAAATAAAGAGGACAATGCCCCTTAATGTCCCTTTTCTCCCGAGACAATGAATTAGAATCGGAGAGTACTTTTCCATTATTTACAGTCTTCATTCATGGTATCTTTTTTCTTTTTCGCGCTTGCGCAGTGCTGTGGGTCGAGCTCTGCAACGCTGCAAGTTACTGCAACATCAGGGAAGGAAAGAAACACATACGTGTTTTAATATGAACATCCATGATGCACAGGCGCACAAAGAAGTTTACCATGAGACAGATGAATATAGTAATAGATAGATCGATAGCATGAATGAACTGCAGCACATAAGTAGGCTCTACCGTCTGTAAATACTGTTACTTCAAAAAAAAATGAAAATATGTCACTACTACAACACAACCAGAAACAAAAGTCCCGATTTGTGTCCCAGAAATGCCACTCACGGCGAAAAATAGGCGAGCTCTGGTTGCATAATGTTTGCACAATCTTTAATCCGTTATGGATATGCATGAGGCAGGGATAGCACCATGAATAACAGTCCGCTTGATCCTGCCACAGCCTCAGCACGTGCACGCGCGATCTCTGGCATCACACAAACAGAGAAAGAAACAATGAGAGATCATTACTCATTACTAAAGTTTTTTTTTCATATAAGGCCCCATCCAGACAGGTGGTGGGGGTCTGACCGGCTCTTTTTTTTTCTCTAGGAGTAGAGTTCATTCACCTTTGTAAAGTGACAATAATCTTTGTGATGTAAATTTATGGAACACATCAGTGTCATGCTGATGATAATAGTGTCTTTCAACCAGAAGGTCATTTCAGATATAGAGACTTTTAGACTGGCTTCTTGTCATTCTTTACCCACCTTTTGATTTACCTCTACACCACTGCCACATGTGATCAGTCAACATTACCATAGCCACCTTCTCCAAGAACACAGGAGTCATTATCTCCTAAAAGATTAACAGTTCTGAAGGATGAACAGACCTGTTATGATTCAGAGTAACATGGTGCTATATTTGCACATTCTGTGAAACTAAATATTCGTCACCACGCAGGCATGATAAATTTTCCAAAGTGCTGCCTTGTGCAAAACATCGCAGCAGACAGGCTTCTGGCAAACAGTTGCTCATCAGATTGTAAAATAAATACATTTAAGGGTGATTTTAGTAAAATGATTCCTATGCATCTTTATTTTCCGATACATATGTGGAAAACATAAATAAATTAAATGTGACAACGATGTCACATTTGCTTTACAGATCAGTGCTGGTTCCTCATTCAACTTCTGAAGCTGTTATGACATGTTGACCTTGAAAATAAATGTCAAATATATAATATATATATATATATATATAATAAATTGAATTATAATTTTCCTAAGATAAATTTTGTTCGTAATTTTTAGAATCACAGAAATATATTTAAGAATAAATTTCATTTTAAACAAATGAGAAGTTTTCCCTTTGTGTTTTTGCAGCATCTTTCAAGGGGACAACCAAAACTTGGAGCCACTTAAGAAATATTTGTGTGTGTGGTTTACCATTTGCACTATGTCACCACAGGCACAGCTGTATGGATGACTATGAGCAAAGACAGGAGGCATGTCACATAATAGCAAACAGAATCCATCACAACAACATTACGGCCTGGATTTTCCATATGTAATGCTCAGGCCCTTGTTGTGCGCAGAGGTGATCTAACTGTAATAAGATGTGTTTGGGTAACTGGGCGTTGGAGCAAAGGACCAGGTTTGTGGATGGGTGGCGGGGTTTCTGCTGCTAAAAGAGAGTGATATTCAACAGCTGTGTTATACGGGTTTCTCAACAGCCATAATAAAAACTGACATAGCACCAGTTATTTTCTTCACACTTTTCCACTAATGTAGACTCGACTCTCCCACTGCGCCTTTTGGTCCAAACCATACACCACCAGCTCATATTTTCACAGCGTTAGACATACTATTATTCTGTGGTTTTTGGTCTTTGGGTATTTTCACAGTTCTCTCTTCAACTACACCAACACAGTCAAAGACATTTTCTCCCCTAGAACTATAACAATCAATCCTATCATGATGAGAAACAATGCAGCGTGATTGCACACCTTCAACCTCTGCCAAACTCACTGGACAGTAAAGATTTTTTTTTTTCTTTCACCATCCTGGGACAATAGCATGCAAGCAGGGTTTGGAGAGGCAGGAGGAGGAGGTGTAGGAGGAGAAAAAGGAACCAGGTAGGAGGGCCTGGTGAAGGAGGAGGGGGATGGGAAAGCCAGGTGCTGGTGGAAATTGGCAGGCGATTGCCAAAGCGACCTCATGCCAGGATAATGCATGGGGCCATAGGTGTCCCCCAAGCCAATCCCAACCCTCATGCTGATAGCTTTTCAATGCCTGTGGGACAATCTCTCCAATAATTGGTTTTTCCTGTTTCAATTCTGGTCTGAAGGCCAGTAACAAAAGAGAAGGGACTTTGTTTCTCACAACCATTGCTAAACTGCGTGGTGTGTTGTGTTCGGAGCCATTCTTAGTCATCATATAGTTCTAAATAGGACTACAATTTATCCGAATATGTTATGTTAAAGCACCAAACAGTGGGTTTACATATTCATTTTAAATAACACGACAAAAAATGCATCCAGCAAGACTGAGAGTGTTGCTTTCAGAGTTTGTACTAAACATGGCTGGCCGTGACTGGCAGATGTCTCCTTAATATATAGCACATTTTCCTCCAGGAGCCCTTTGGAGGTCGTAACTAATCTCCTGATTGTTAAAAAGTAACACAGCCAAATATTTTCGTTTTGCATCTCTGAGACACTCTATCCACCCTCTGCTATGATGACCGATGACATATTTCTCTCCTGATGGAGAGAGTGAAGCTCAGCAGGCCGGTGAAACTTAAAACCTCTCCCCACAGTCCTTGCAAAAGTCCCAAGTCAATGGAAGGTTTGACTTGTTGCTCTAATAACAATAATAGTCATTTCAAAAAATGTTGCTTCTTTTTTTTCCTAAATAAGCTATTCCCCCTACATTTTTCTTCAGTGCCTCTCTGCCTGACTTCTATGGTAAATATATTTTTTAATTAAAATACTATTATATACACTAATTAGGCGACACTTAAGATACAACTCTGTCAGTATTAACAATGCTATTATTAAGGTGATAGAATTTGCCCATTATTATTATTATTATTATTATTATAATTATCATTATTATTATTATTTGATGCTTGTTGGTTTTGTGCTTTGATGTGGCATATTTAAAACTTAAAATAACCTACAGGGACCATTTTTTTCAGCAGCAATAACCGTCCTATTACCGCCCTGCATAACTCTAAATAACAGAAAAAGAAAATGTGCGCACTTCTAATTATTAACGACTCAGTTGTCTTGTCCTTGGGAGGTTTTGGGCGCAGTAAAGTCAAATAAAGCCGAGTTCAATAAAAACAGGGCCGATTTCTATGGAGAGAAAGTCTTAAAGTAGCGGTGCAACAGAGAGGGAAGCCTGTTTGTGAGAAGTAACCGTTCATAAAGATGAAATAATCACCGTGTTGCGTCGGCAAAAAACGAAATTGACTCGACTTTTGTTGGGACAAAAAAAAAAAAAAAAGAAAGAAAGAAGGAAAAACAGCGATTCAAAATTCAGCAACTGTTAACTCTTAAAATGTAGGAGTGATCTTTTCTGGTGTTTTTCTCTTGTAATTAATCGTCTAAACGCGATGTTTTTATTCTCTTCTGCAAAAGGAACCAAATTAAGATAACTTCATTTCTCCCCTAAATAAAACAAAAGGGCGGGGGGCTGTAACTCAAGCTGTGTGCAGGTCAGATACAGTTTAATACTCAGAAACGTTACCACGCAGGCAGTTTGTTTTCATTCTTGCGGAGCATAAATAATGTAGAAGCTCTCCTGTCTGTCAGTTACATTTAATATGCCGTCGTTCATGCATTAGAAATGAAGGTGGTGGAAGCTGTTGTAAAAGGTGATATTATAAGACGTGACATTGGGAACTGGCTCAACCTTCAACGACCAAGTTCACACCTTGAGACGAGATAAAGAAGAAGAAAAAAAGAAGAGAATATGAATAAATAAGTGAACAAACTTACTTGGTGGTTTTTGAGAGATCTGATTTTAGAACAGAAGAGTGCTTTGTTTCAAAATCTTCAGGTTTATGAAGTGGAGTAAAATCTGTGTAGAGCTCAGTTTCATTTCCAGCGTTTTACAGTCAACTTTATGTGGTGAAAAAAAAAACCCAGCTCTCCCCTCACTATGTTTTCTTTTTATATTCTATTGAACGATGTGCCAGTCCAGTACCCAGTTTAATTTACCTTGTCTTGGGAATGATTTTTCTGTATTACCTAAATAAGGTGAAATCTGGGGCATGCAGACTCTGTACTGCTTGTGGGAATCAGTGGAGTGTGAAATTGCAACACCAGACAGCCAGGATAATAGCTCAGAAGGGGGCTAATGTCCCTGCTACATTCACAGAACATTTTTATAATGACTGAATTAAAAGGAAAAAAGTATAGATTTATGTTATAGTCTGTTTTTTTCACTTTCTTCCTGTCTTGATCTGTGCTTTAGCTTTCTGTAGGTGCATTTGTCCTGCTTGGATTACGCAGTGTAAATGAATTTAGGTCCAAAATTCTGTTTGTAAAATGGACATAATCTGTGCAGTGCAGTCTGGTCTTTCCTTGCTCTCATTTGGGCCCTTCAGGGCCCTCCACCACCTTGCTTTGTCAGAGGAGGACCAGTTGGAAAAATTATTATTATTGAGTGCTCTTTCTGCTCCATCATCCCACCCAAAGGCACTCAGTCCCACACACATCTCTCTGTCCTTGTAACACATGCACAGACACACAGACACACACAGACACACACAGACACACACAGACACACACAGACACACACACACACACACACACACACACACACACACACACACACACACACACACACACACACACACACACACACACACACACACACACAAATTACATGGGGATTATTGAGACATGGTTCTGTTCAGGGAGAGATGTCACCAGCAGGGCCTGATTTGTCAGGCTTTACTATACCCAAATTCAGTTGGTAACACGTCTGCTTTTAGATCATTCCAAATAGCCCCCCAAATCCCTGCGACTCACCATTTACCACTCCCACTCGTGCTAAACCTAATCTTTCCTCTGACTGGGGTCACCATACTGGTGGTCTTAGCTTTTCAGCCACTGGACCAACTCAGTCCACAGTCTGCCCCACATCAACAAACACAGCTGACACAAGGAGAATACACTTTTTTTTCATATCTATATTGACGAGGCAGGTTGGAGCCGTGTCAATAAGTGCTGGAAATGCAGCGATCAGGTAGATGAGTATTAGGATTCAACATGTAGTTCACTGCAAACTAAAAGTAAAAGAACAATAAATGCTAGAAGTGGGTCCAGGATTTCCTTAATCAAAAGCATTAAAGCAGAAAAACTGTGGAAAATTAATAAAAAGTTCATCAACTGTTGAATAAACACAGCACCTACTTATAGACACACTCACAGTAAAGTCAAAGTAATGCCTCTGTTAAGGATGTTGTTCTCGTGATGCAAAAAATTCCACAATAATCCTGGCTCAGAACTTCATGAAATCTGTCTAAATAAGCATGTTTTCATGTACTCTCAAGCCCATAAACTAAACCCAACCCTCTTCATTAGGAAGATATAGTGTTTTTAGATTGTTTTGATGTGGCTGGGGAGCAGACGGACCATTGGCTAAGCATTGGAAAGAGCAGACAGACAGACAGTCCAAGCGGTTTAGCCTTGTTTAAAATTATTAATCCACTTCTAATTCCAGCTGGCCCCCTGACAGCATAGAACCCTATCAAAAAAATCAGCGCCTCCATTGTGAGGCCTGGCAGAAGGGGACTGGGCGTATTTTTTCTGCTCCAATCAGTTTCTAGAGGTTGGGCGATTAAAAAAAGAATCCCAAACCCCCCACCCCCCCTTTCCTAGCACAGCGGGGGAATAACGGAATCATTAATTCCCCATTAATTTCAGAAAAAAACGAAATGTCGACTCGATGTAGTGCCGTAGACAAAATAAAAAGACAGGAGAGACAGGCAGGAGCGACAAGTGCCCAAAAAGTGTTGAAGGGCGACATTCCAAAACTACATATCTGTTCGACGGAGGAGAACACCGTAATGTGATTTTTAACATTCATTATAAGTAGACAGAAAATACAGTGTGTAAAAGTCTCATTCATGGACGCACAGGGACAACATTTTACAGTTCACCAATTTCATAAAAGCTGATATGTTTTGGCTATATTTTATTTTTCAGTTTTGTAACAAAGTTGGATTTTTTTTCTTTTTTGAAGATTGCTTTTAAAGGTACTTGGTATTGAGGCACTTAAGGAGGTGTCGTGTCTGTTTGGGGCTGATACACCAGATGTCATTATGTGTAGTCTGAAAACGTTTGGAAAAAAGGATGACACATCAAACCAAGTATCCAAATAATGTGAGTACCTCATGAAAAGGGTATTTAACTTTGGTGACACTGAATGACAACTGGAAACACAACAGTGGACCACATTCAGCTGCTTGAAGAGTTTACCATCGAAGCTCCTGTATGTGATGTGTTTGTTCAAACTAACCTGTTGGTTGGTTTGTGCTATGATTTGGGAACTGCTCCCCTTAACACACCAAGTAATTCTGCAGTTTCTGTATCCAAATCACCCGCAGTGTGGACACAGAAGATTCAAAAAGTTATCTCATAAACTGCCAGACTTCTTATTTCACAGAAGGTATGATGCTGATGTGATAAATAACATGAAAATCAACCTGCTATGAAGGAGTCATTGTGATGAAGTTACTTCAAAAGCTTAAGCCATTTTGCTCTGACGAGTTTACATTATTCTGTGTAGCCCCTGTGCAAGCGGTTCATAAATAGAAGGATGTCCAACACTGCTAACCTCACATACAGCAGGATGGGGTGAGGAGGGGTGAGGAGAGGTGGGGGTGAACAAAGCGGTGGTTCTGCTCCATCTCTCCCAATGTAAACACAATACCGCAAGCACACTGATGTACGAGCACCAGAGAGTGGATGGGTTTTGATTAGGAAGCAAGGCCGGGGCCCCAAGTATGGGCCCCTATCATCACCCTTTCATGAACACACACACACACACACACACACACACACACACACACACACACACACACACACACACAAATACATACAGACGCACAGACGCACAGACAGACACCCATGGGGCCATTATAGCTGCCTCTGCTCAGAGTGACAGCCTTTCATATCTGTCTGTCTCCAAGCCAAGCAGTTATCATCTATGCACCCAGCCATTAGGAAGTGTCACAAACACACAAGCTGACACACACACACACACACACACACACACACACACACACACACACACACACACACACACACACACACACACACACACACACACACACACACACACACACACACACACACACACACACACACACACACACACACACACACACACACACACACACACACACACTATTTTTTCAGGAAATGAGGTCCAATTAGATGTAATCAATGGCGGATAAGTAAAAAGCATTTCAAAAAATTCAATGCTTTTAATTTTTTTAAATAGATTTTTCCAGTAATTTCTCTCTCTCTCTCTCTTCCTCTCTCTCTGGCTTGCTCACCCTCTTTCTCGCGCCATCTTTCAGGGTGACTTTTGAGCGCTCTGAGATTGACAGAACAAAAGAGATTGTTGTGGAGATACTAATTATTTAATGAATTCTTTATTTATTTTAAAAGTTCCCTGGGTGGCGATGTGCCCGGACTGTTACAGTAGATGGAAAATTACAGGCTGGAAGACAGTGAGTGACACATGAACAGAGGCGGAGGGGCAGGGGGTGGGCCGTGCCATCCAAACATGCCCATGCCCTTAAAGCCATGGTAACCCCCCCCCCACCCCCCACTGCCACCCCTCCCCACCTCCATTTGCCACATTCCATTTCAACAAATCTGCCATATTAATCATATGTGCTCACTTCAATCCAGCTTCAGTGAGTTGTTTTTTTTTCTCCTTTGTAACGCTTCGTTCAAAGTTCCAATTTTCCAGAAACAATCCTTAAAATGACAACAAATAACGGCCAATTTACCTCAGCGAGGGGCCACATGTCCACTACAATGACTGCAAACCGCTAAAATATCTTTTCTACACGTAACAAGCTTTTGTTAAAATATCCTCTCCCCCAAAACCAATAAGTAGGGCATGGGGAGAGTAGGCCACTAAAGACCGGGTCATTATTGATTTGACAAGTGAGTGAATAATTCATCTCTTGTGGCAGGCATCAGCTGGGACAAACGTTTACGACTACTACTGTTACTATGACAGACGTATCCCAAATCTGACCTTCCCTCCGTCTCTTCCACCAGTTTGTTAAGTCGTCTAGCACTAGATACTGTACATCCCATACTCCACCTCTGTCAGCCTTCCTCACTTTACGAGAACTTCTCTTATGGTCATTCCAAATGTTCTTTTCAATACCAGATTTCGTACGATTTCCTCAGTCAAGTGCTGCTTAATTTACGATCATTTCCAGCTTCCCTGTAGCTCTTGGCCAGCAGGACACAAGGACAGCTTTATGCATGGGTGTAATTCACACACTCATTGGCACCAGCCCCAGCAACTGCCTGCAGTACAGAAATACTGATTTACACACCACCTCAGCTATAGAAGATATTAGAAAACAGATAGTTTTGATTGGCTGAGTCATGTTCAAAGCTGTTGCCTGATAAACACAGATGTGACTGCTGAGCTGTTAACATAAATCAGACATCCCCAATTGTGCCAGTACTATACCACTTGGCAGATGAATAACTGCTAGTTAGTTAGTGGCTATGACATGCACAGTAGTGCAAATCTGCTATAAGTCAATCCCGTTAGTGCTAACAAAAACACAAGGGAGATGAAAAACAGCCCTTGTGGTGGTAACCTCACTGAAAGGTCGCAGGCTGATTCCAGGATTTAACTCACTAAAGCCCAGTGACCATCTGAGACAAACAAATCACCACCGTAACTGTTCCCCTTCTTGATTCCTTTAAACAGATATCACTTAAACAAAGGCATTTTTTTTTTTAATCATTAAGTTACACCCGCACAGGTTATTCCAGTCAAATCTGAATTACATCAAGTCTTTGACACACACGCACCTTGTAAGAAAATGACTGGGAGCTGAGCAACCCTGAATCTATCCCAT
This sequence comes from Seriola aureovittata, assembly GCF_021018895.1. Classification (NCBI taxonomy): domain Eukaryota; kingdom Metazoa; phylum Chordata; class Actinopteri; order Carangiformes; family Carangidae; genus Seriola; species Seriola aureovittata. The sequence continues at coordinate 11,692,690 of NC_079371.1, read as the reverse complement.
CTGTACACAATAAAAAAAGAACTCCTGCAATTTATTCTACAATAAAGGAACAGTCAAGCTCTTGAATAGAGCCTTCGGGATGTGTTCAGCGCAGAAAGGCAGAGTTAGTTTCAATCTGTACTCGGACTACCTGCTGAGTTACCAGATTCCCAGCGAGTGTGAAGTCAAGCAGACTGCTTCTCTGACTCACGCTGCCTGCCACCACCTCCACGCTGCATCATGATTTATTCCGTGACAGCAAGACGTTGGGACTGTAAGATTAAGACGCGTTCTGCAAGATGCCTGACACTGATCACCTGGTGAAGAAAAACATGCAGACAAGTGTTTAAGAACACACACACACACACACACACACACACACACACACACACACACACACACACACAGCCTCTGCTCCGTAATAATTCAGATTTTGTTACATCTGTTCATGTACAGTACATATACGCACACACCAGCACACACACACAGACACACACAAGCCTGCCTGTCAGTAGGTCAAGACACCGTAAAGAGTGTCAGAGCAGGCTGAAAGATGAAGAGTTATGTGCTTGAGCTGTCTGTGACCTTTGCGGCTTGTCCATATGATATCACTCAGAGAGGAGGAAACCGTGGGACTCCTCAGTCTCAATCCTGCCACTCTGAACATGAACGCCAGTCTCAGATTATGTGCATTTTGGGAGCACATGCCACTGTCCAGGGAGTATAGTTCTTTAGTCTTCTCTTTTCTTTTTTCTCTATGAGGCAGGATATTAGAGAGCAGCTGTGTGGTTTGAAAAAAGAAAAAAGAAAAAAAAAAAATCACTTTTTTTCTTGGCTTTTCTTTCTTTCTTGCTCTTGTTCCCGTGCTTCCTTTTCTTCTTTCTATCTGCATCTACCCCACTCACTCAAAAACACACACACACACACACACACACACACACACACACACACACACACACACACACACATACACACATACACACAGGGGCCACAGGGAACTCCAAGTTTCCATTCATGCTTCTCATTATCGGGGCATGTCGGTATTTTATGAGGCCGTGTAAACCACTGAATTACTGCACTTTAAAATGCATCCTGACACTATTACGTGACCATGTTGATGGAGAGGCCTTTCATTGCTAGAGCGAGGACCTAAAATGGTGGACGACAAAAGAGCATGACTTGTTAATTATTTTTAACTGCCGGATAAAAATGATTATGAAGTAAGGCAGGATACACAAATGGCCGAGGCCACATCATAAAGTGACCTCCTGTCTTTGGAGAAAAACTCACTTTAGTTTTAGAGGGGAAATGTGAGCGTACACCAAGCTGGAAAACACACTATCACGTCTACTCATAAAATGCACTTTATTTCATCTAATTAAAGCAATTAAATAACATTACACACTGACATTTACTAATGAGACATGACTTCCTGTTTGATTAGAAAGACGTAAAACAAATTTGTCTTCAAGAACGCACACCTGATTTTTCAAGCTTGTGTCTGATATCAAAAGATTATAAATATATATATATATATGTATATATTTTAAAAATCACATAAATAAAAATTCCATAATTGTATTCTGAATGGCAATAAAAATGAATTGCTTTGATACACTTCTTTCAATTTATTCTGACATGCTATATTAATCCCAACTGTCTTTTCACTTTAATAAACAAGCATTTAATTAAGCGAGTCTCATTCAGACATACACAAAGTGCTTCCGAGAAATATCTGTGGATTTGTGTGTGTGTGTGTATGTGTGTGTCTCCCAGCCTCTGCAACAGCCATTTTCATGCTACTGATTTTTTTTTCTTGCATAAACTGATCAAAAGAAATTTTTACAAATAGTTGTCATCACAAGTCAAAAAAACTTGACTCGGACCATTTTCACTTCATTAAAAATGCAGATATTCATTCATCAACAGCTACAATTTGTCATAACTGCTACTCACTGACAGACTGTTAAATGGTACACTTAACAGTATCTCAAATATTCAATTTTGCTGGCGGATCTCTCACTGCTGAGGGATATTATGTCAAATGCTCCGCATATTAATCAAACACACAACAGAGAAAATTTTAGGATACTCAAAATTTGCTCGGCAGTTTTCTTTTTTTTGATGATATATATTAACTTGAGATTCTTTTGTTCATTACACAGATAAAGATAACAAGTGGGTTCCCCCCGTCTCATACACCTTCCAGTACATTTATAAAGCTCATATGCTTTATTTGACCGGTGCTATCATCAAAGCCAATTCCAATCTTTCCAATCTCTTCAGTATACCCTGGGGTTTTCATGTGTGTGTGTGTGTGTGAGGGTTTGTGCATACAAGCGTACGCTAGAGCGCGTATGTGGATGTGTGCACAAGCACATTTGCATTCCAGCTTTCAGTGCATGCATGTGTTTGTGCACAAGTGTGCGCACATATGTTGTGTGAGCGTCTCTCAGAGAGCCACAGTGGCAGTGTAGCTGAGGCAGGAGCAAACTGTTGGTCGGCGGAGTGGTGACAATAAAAGGTGGCAGACCAGTCAAAACAAGCCATGTTCTTCCAGGCTGGGCCAAAGTGCTGTTGAAGAGGTTCTTTTGAGGCACCATTAATGCGGTAAAGTGATCGCCTCCACAATTGGGACACTCCAAGAGGCCATCCCTGACAAGCAGAGCAAAGCAGGCTCCCTCCCCTCTCCCTCAGCCTTGTCAGTTTCCATCTAACCACCTTGGCCGAGATCTTGTGAGTAGATATCCCCCAACATGGGGGACTTACACATGCACAGAGCAAAAAATAAGAATAATTTTACCAAAACTAAAATATTAGATCAGCACTCTTCTTTATCTGCATCTAACATCTCCCCAACTGTTTATGTGCCCATTTGTGTACAACACTATCAGAATAACAAGTACCTTGATTGTATCTTGTTCAGTAGCTGGTACTCTGAATGCAGCTGAATCATCATATTTCTCTCACCTCTATAGCTACACTTGCCCTCAATATCTTAATAGCTATTTCACTTGTGCTATTTATTATCTGTGGTATGGATGTGATGGTGACTTTGTGACTGAGCCAGTTTACCACGGTAACCCCTGTGGGCCCACATGAAAAGCTTCTGACTTTGTGGAGAAGCTGTCTGAATGAAACAGAGGCCTAGGTTGAGAAAAAGCCAGGCAGTGCCCAGAACTCGACAGCAGAGCCCAGTTGGCCTCCTGACAATTTGGCCGACAATACCAGCAGACTTAGCACTCACTTTTTACAAGGGCTGCCTCAAATTGCTTCTCTCTTTCTCTCTCTGCGGCTCTCACAAAAGAGAGAGTGGCAAATTGAAACCGAACTTTATTGGAGGCTGTAGCCAGACATAGTCCGTAATAAGTATGGTTTCCCTGATCCAAATAAATAATCACCATCAAAGGAAACTGTCTGAAACACAGATCTGACCATTCGGGCTAACTCTCCGTAAAGCTTCCAAAGTGGAATGGAACTTTGGGCTCAACTTAAATGAAAAGGGGATTTCTTTTCTTCTTCTCACCCTATTCTAACTCTTCCTCTTTTCTCTCTTTACTTCTTCTTCTTGTCTGTTGAAACATGTGGTCAGCTGTTATGCTTCCATGTGGTCAGATGATCAAAGCCGGGGAGCAGCAGTAATTGTCCCCCGCTGAAGCCCTGCCCCGGCTGGGATCAGGATCCCAGCAGGTGGGGGGGACAGCCATGAGAACGGAGGGAGAGGGTGGAGGAACGCAAGAGGCCCTGCCTGGCAGAAATAAAGACTTCCTAAGGGCTGCTCTCTGACAACAGAGCCCCAAAGGGAGAGTGAAAAATGAAGCCTCCACACATTCGGAGGGGTTTTCACTCAGGGAAAGGGGCCGCCATTGGGGTGAACATTAGGGAGAGAGGGCAAGATGGAAAGCATAAGAGAATAGGATTATAATATTTGCTCAGAGCGAAGAGGAACAATTGTGCGCCCATTTCACAGTGTCCTTAGAACTGAGCCTGTGTCGAATGCAAGAAGGTTTTTTTTTTTTTTTTTGATGGTTCATGAAATATGGATGCTGTTTATTTCACCTGCTAACCCTGACTTCTCTGGTCAAACATTTTCTACCGGCAAACACTATTGTTGGCAAACAAGCAGAAAAACTACAGAAATAAACTTGGCAGCCTTTCTTGTAGAACACACAAATACATGAGCCACTGACATGGATGTAAACATAAGAAAGTCCACTCTTTCCTCTCACAAGCATGCCAACAAACACATTATTACCATACACAAACACAAATACACACACAAACACTGAGGTGGGGAAAGGCCACGCATACCTCTGCCGGTCAGTGTTTACCTGAAGACCAGAGGGAGCTGTGAAAGCTCACAAGTCGGGCTACTTTGCATGTACGTGGGAGCCCGCAAAACACTTCTCACTGCTGTCCGTCATTTTGATTGCCCAGCACGACTCCTCCGCCCCAAACCTCCCAACACCCCCACCTCACTACACCCCCCTTGGCCAGATGGCTTTTTTTTTTTTTTAACTGTCTGTGGGCTCTTGCACCTCTGCTCTACCACACTAAATCCCTGAGATGGCTGGGTGGAGTGGAGGGTTTGGGAGCTCTGCGTGGACAAATGGTTCGGAGGTAGCAGAGCAAATAAAACGGATTAAGAGGAGTCTTTTCACAGATACTTCAAAACTATTTTGGCGCTGAGCCATGGATCCCCCCCCCCCCAACCCACCCCCACCCCCCAACTCTCCCCCTCGATAGGAGGAAAAATCAGACACCCACAAAGAAATTTTCAGAGCATACAGACCTTGTCTTTGGCCAATCTGTGATGGATAGACTGTGCCTGTGCTGCAGTATTTTAGTGAGATTGAAAATATTATTTAACCGAAGACAGACAGCAATCCACCCATGACTGTATATGAAGCTATAACAGAGGTGCCTTGTTGCATACTATCTGTACTGATGCTCCAGTCCTTCAAAAGAGACAGCTTCTAGATATTGTAGTATTACTCTAACACAGACTCAGGGTAAACAATCTTGCGCAGTGGTTACTACTGCATGGACGTGCTTCAGAATTTAATCCAATAACATGACCATGTCATAAGGCAACAGCAGTAGATCCTCAGCCTCATAACTCAGCCCAATAGTTCTCTTCCATTTTGCATTATGGGAATAATTATGATGTGCACATTTCTTTGACAAACCATGTGTTTTATGCCCTGTAAGTAGAAATAAAAAGGCTGTGATGACATAACTAAATGCACATTTCTACATCACAAAGTGACTCATGCACGTCCATATGTAAGGACTGTCATTATCATAACAGCTCCCTGACATTGATTGAAAGCTTTAAATTTTCTCACTGGAGTTGAAACTGTTTTTCTTCCTTATTATATATATGTATAAAATACAGTTACTTTAAAGCACACTTTACACCATTTGAACCGTAAAGTGCAATACAGCCACAGTGAGGACGCAGTGAATCAATAGAGGGTGATATTAAGGAAATCCAAATGTCACCTCTTGGCTCTATCCAGCCAAAGGTTAGATTCTTGACTCCCTGCTGTCTCCTGTCATTAGGTTGCTTAGCAACGGGCTACAAGCTATAATTAGCTTAGCAAAATTAAGATTTCCATTTTGTTAACACAAAAACACTTATCTGAAAAGTGTCACATGTTCACTAAGAGATTCTAAAGGCATGCATTGAAATATGAGTGATTTTTTTTTTTTTTTGAAGACTTGGCATGCTTCGACTGTCACCACTGAGTGAGACGTACAAGTGCAGCTGTTATAGCATACTTAATGAAAAATCATAAGATGGGGCATGATATCACCCTGTGAGCATCTGTCAAGTGTTATTCTCATATGTTCGTAGCATACTAATTTTGAAACGGTCTAACAGTGCATCCATCCCTTCATCTTCGTCATTATGTTTATATACTGCAGCAAGAAAAATTCCTCAAAGAATAATACATTGTTTATTTCTCCCTACGATTCTTGTATGCATCCTCCCACACCTTCATAAAGCCACAGGCCAGTTGGAAGCTTTTATTCAATGTGCCTTAGAGTGCCTATGATTTCAATCAATTCTAGCTCTGTCAGCCCTGCAAGGAAACAAAGCAGAAATGGTAAAAGCATCAATGCCGCGCCACTGAACTGCACTTAACCTTGCTTCCTGACTATGACTATAGCCAGTACATCCAGCCTTCATGTAGCATCTATCCTTCCATCATTTCATCCATCAATGTAGCAATGCATCCCACAACCACCGCCCATCATAGAGCTAGATGTCTAGTTATGACTTTAAGTGGTGGGCAGCGGCACCAGCTCCTGTTGATGTGTTACCAGGCAGCGACGACAGGGTCACCAGGATCACTCAATTAGCAGGGGTGACAAAAGACCCAGCAGGATCCAGCCCAGCCTCCCCCCAACCCTGACAGAACATCAGCCACCAAGAGCAGGGGGCTTGCCTGCTGCCACCAACCTGCGTCTATGTTGTTGTTAGTTATCATAGATGAGACTAAAACCAATGCTTTTCCACTAAAACTATTGGACAACAATGTTTTGTGCCAATGTTAAATATAAATTCAAGCCAAACGATCTAAAGAGGTCTTCTTCATGAATGGCCTTGTCAACTCCCTAAATGGCATTTGGATCAACGTGGCAGAAAAAAACACTTCAAATCCTGACAAGTGACATTATCTTAGGTTTAGCATCTTTTATAGCAAGATGACTCACTTCAATAATGGAATAACGTACAATTCAACAAAAATGTATAGATCCAGGAAAGGGAAATGTTCCAGGGCTTTCTCCACATCTTCTGGCTTTCATCACTGGATGAAAGTTTACTCGGTTGTTAGGTAAATAGAATAATAAGGCAACTGAATCTCCTTGAAGTTACATTCATATACTACCTGTTTGTTTAGGCAAATATGATTTTGAAGGAAATGTAACTGCTGCCAGGATTATATTCAGTTGCAACATTTTCTTTTCTTTTTTTAAATACGTGATAAGTCCTTGACACTGGAGACCAGCATTCACATCCTGAGTCCAGTTTCGGCAACAAGACTGTACTTTCATTCACAAGTTACGATCACATAAACAAGTCTTCTCTTGTACTTCAAGTCACTGTTGACTTTTTTAACATTAAACAAAGACTATGATCTTTTACTGACTTTAGACAAGTGTTTTGACTTCCTAAACATCATCATAAAAATATCAACTAGGCTTTACTTGTCAAGAGCATATTTTGTAGGGAAACTGAATTTAATACATGGACATTGAACATTTTGTAGATACAGTGTAAACATTTTGCAAAATGTTCACGTTTCCTCATTATGTTGATTTAAAAACAGTATTTAAGCCACATTACATTTCTTTCAATATGTATTTGCTGTAATAAATTTCTAGGAGACGGGGTTGAGTAGGGAAGTTCTAGATAGATTTTTACTCTACTAAATTAGGCATTAGGGCTATTTCCATTATTGATTTCTCTACCAATAATTTGTTTGAGTAAATGCTTAATAGTTTAGTTGATAAAATGCCAATAAAAAGTGGAAAAACTCCTATTAGAGCCCAGGGTGACTTCTTTAAGTTGCTTGTTTTTTTCTCTCCAACAGTACAAAACACCAAAATTATTCAATTTACAATAATAAAACAGAAAAAAGTAGTAAATTCTCCCATTTGGGAAGCTGGTCTCAGCAAATGTTTGGGATTTTTGTTCTATAATAGCTCAATTGAGTCAGAGGAGATATAATTTAAAAATTCATAGAAAAAAAAAAAAGACATATCATTGCAGACTGTTGTAATAACGACCAGGGCATCGTATCAGAACCGGATGATGGTGATTGGCAGAGATTTAATAAAAAAGCCAATAGTGGTCCAACAAACAGGTCTAATCCTCAAGTGTATACATGTGAATGCAAAATGCTGTGCGGATTCGGCCCGACACACAGCTGTGCTCACACTGTTGTGCAGGTATCTGGATGCATATACATCCTGTACGTATGTGTCTTTGTGTCTGCCTCTTCGTTAGTCTACTTTTTTCTCATCCTCTGTCTGTCAGTCTGTCAAGGCCATCTGTGTGTATTTCCCCTTCGTGGCAACCTGCCTGCCTGCATTTCTCTCCCCCTCTTACTGTCCTATCCTATTTGCAGCAAAATTACTCCTGTCTAGATAAGTATTCAGTATTTTCCTCGCAGCAAAGAATACACATAACCCTGTATGTGTTTTGCACATTCCCTGTTGAATGGATGCTTTTGAGGTGAGGATGCTAGAAGTTGAAAAGATATTGCCACAGAGAGAGGTGTCAGTGAGAACTGCAGCATTGTTAATTAGAACATTCCCCTTGATGGGTCTCTACCTCAGCATCGATATGTAGGGCAGTAGTAACATAAAATAGATGCCTTTGATTATAGAAGAATACACACACGCACAAACACACACGCACAAACACACCAGCCCCCCCCCCCCCCACACACACACACACACACACACACACACAGAGTACTGAAACAGTAATGGAAATAAAAAGATCTTGAGACTTAAAAAAGAAAACAACTCTCTTGAGTCATCCAAAGGCTTTGTCTGTGAATGTGTGCATCTATGTGTATGCGTGTGTGTAAATCACATGACCACTTCTGAGTGTGTGAGTGTGTGTGGAGGGGGGGTCTAGGCAATCCACTGGAGGGGTTGGGAGGATGATAAGACACTTTAAGCTTACAGTATCCTTGAAGTTCCTGTGGCTTCCCTCAGTTATCACTGGATCCCATTGTCACTCTCTTCCATTCACCCATTCAGGCAAAATAGTTTTTTTTTCTAAAACATTCAAACTACCATGACAACAACCGCCAACACAACAACTGTGTTATCACACAAGAGGGCAAAGATTAACAAGTGGCAGCTGCCTGTTGCCAGGCAAAACAGACTGTTGAAGTCCATCATTTCACCTCTTCCCTGTCAGTTTTTCTTTTTCTCTTCTCCTTTTTCAAGATGGGAGAAGTAGGAGTTCAAACAATAAACACATGAGTTGGCTGACTGACTGATTGACTCACTTAATGAGACAGGACTATTATTGGAAAGCAAAAAAGAGAAAGTTAGCTGCAGGAAAGCTGGTAGACAGGAGAAGCTTCCATAGGAAAACGCTGCATATTGGCACAACTGCATTTTATCCCGACGTATGATGCATTTGACCTTGTAAATTTTTAAGATGCAAATGGAAGACAAACAGCAGGTTAGTGCAGTGCAACAGCTGGCACCAGTTTACACAGGAAGACTTCTTCAGCTGCTCTCATCCAGCAGACAAATACAATCATCACAATAAACACGCCTCAGGGACCAGTGAACTTTATGTCTCATTTCATTGCATTTGCATGGTGCAATTTAAATTCCAAGTTTGTTTTTCCTCTGAGTTCTCCTCCTCCGAGGCCCCGTCAGACACCAGGCAGGTATCGCAAGTTTACACGTCACTAATGGTTCCCTTTTGGTGCTCATTAATTGCCCAATGATTATCTTTACACTCTGCAAAGAGTCACACGTCACCTTGTGTCACCACAAACTGGCCATTGAAAGGCTGGGCTGGAAGGTAGGGCCATGGCAGAGCAGGGGGAGGTTAATAAAATAAATAAATAAATAAAATAAAAAATTACCTGGATTCAGTTGGTCAATAAAATAAATTGATAACCCCAAAGACTGAATATAGATGTTTTCAGTTATGAGGAGGAAGTAACAGTGTAGAATGTCTGCAGGGTAAATGTAAATCCACTGTTCAAAAGCACAAATCCTATCATATAAACTTAGATTGAAACAGTGGTTCAACATTCTGGGAAATATGCTTTTGTGCTAAACCTCACTAATGTTGTATTTTATTTGTTTAATCGGTTCACAAATGTCAAGTTACGGGAAGGAATGTCATCATTTTCTTGACGATCAACATCATAAGGTTGTTATGAGCTTCTCGTCTAACTCATTAAAACGATTAAAAGCAAATAAGCGTATTTCCCAAAATGTTGGACTATTCCTTTAACATCACATAACTATGCCATTACCAAATTGCTCAGTCCTCCCAGAAACACAGAAAAAAAGAGAGAGGAAGACATAGACTTCTTGGCAGAGAGAATTCATGTAAAAGTGGGGTAAATGTTTAAAAATTCATAATACTCAAGCAGAATGTTTAAATTAAAAGAACAACCCAAAGTAGGAGGAGGATGGGCAAGAAAAAGGCAGGGAGCGGGGGATGTATGACACCTTTGCCTGTTGACTTTACACGTGTGTAGTATTTAATTACCTGCAATCCAATTGAGGGATATGGCTTCCTGTTAAGAGAGGTGCAAAGGGTCGAAATAAACAGCTTACAAGACTATTAAACACTAAAGATGCAGGCCACAGCCTATAGGAAGACAAACTCCTGACCTTACTGACAATCCGAGCATCGGTCCACTTCTCAGCTGTGACCTGACCTCTGGGAGCGACTTGATGTCTCTGCTGCTTTAGCTTTGTCAGATCAATGAGAGAGTTTTTTCTTGCTATTAAACCAGAGAAAAAAGGACGAGATACAGAGACAGAGACAGAGAAGGGGGAAATTGAAAGGATGAAAGACAAAGGACTTGCAGGATCAGAGTAAAGATAATTTTGGTTGTAAAAAAAAAAAACTGTCTTATCTTATCTCACTTTTATCATATCTTGCCCAGGGGTGTCATTAAGGTAAGTTTTTTTGGAAAATGTCGTTTTCAAGGGAGATCAAAAACTGTGGCTAGCATGTGTTTCTAACTAGAACCCCTGCACACACATAGAACACAGAGTTATTAGGTTATTATGATAGTGATCTCTTTCTTTCATCAAAGCCTCCGTTTCAAAACCACCCATGAGCCAAAGGTGTCAGCTTGTAAAGACTCTCTCTCCAGAGCTCATCCAATCATGCTTCAATCATCATCCAAGCCAACTATCCTGCAATTGAATGAAATTCAATATATACATACTTCAGAACAATTGCTCTGAGGGGTACAACAGTTGGTTGATGCAGAAGGCATGGGCTTTTATAGGAATAAATAAAGCTGAGTGGTCAAAAAAAACACTGATTGGAACATGGCTGAAAACCATGGCAACAGACTCCTTAGTAAACAGTTTATGGAAGCCCAGTAGGAAACCCGGCGGTTTGGATAAAGACAGCCTCGTGCTAATCAGTGCATACCAACACCTCCAGCGCCCAAACCTCCATGAATCTCAGGAACAGATGTGTCAACTGTGCCGGCCGTACATGCTGTGCCGCTGCAGTGTCTAAGCCAATCAGAGCTGTATTACTCGAAGAGAAATGTCTGCATAAATTAGTGTGTTTGTGTGTGCGTGTCTGTGTGTGTGTATGCATGTGTGCTTAGTGGTGCATTCAGAAATCCTGTCAGAACCAAAAGTTACTCCCCTACTCTCTCGATTCAAAACAAGTCCTTTCTTGTCTTTGTCTTTGCAGGTGCCACCAGGACACAAAGGTGTCAAACTAAATTTCAAAGAACTGTACTGTGTGCTCTGGCCTGTACTGTGGAATTCAAACTACAAAAAAAACATTAAATATTAGTCCTGTAGAAACTCCCACACCAAGCACTTTCTCTTGTGTCAAACAAGGAGAGCAAACAGATAGGAAAATGTGAAAGATACTTAAAACTACAAGTTCAAAGAAAAGTGTAAGAAGAAAAACGTATTTTGACCTATCTTCCTATAGTGAGGAGCCATGTCGTTAAATATAATGCTGCCACTCGCTGTGCTGTGATCAATAAGCCAGCAGCAAAAAAAGAACGAATCACTCTTAGAGGGTACACTACAAACACAACTCAGCTAATCATCTTCAAAGTTTCACAGGCCAACACAAACCCTGAGACCAGCTCCAAATCAAAGACCATCGCTCTGACAACCAAGCAGACACAACACATGTGAGTCAATGTCCACACACACATATGCAGATGTGCACACAGACGTATGCTCGCACAGATAGACTATCCTCCCTGGGCAACTTTTAGCCACGCTCTCCCCACAGGCTGTTCCTCTCCCAATGTAACCATAATGTATAATTCACCCCTATCATTTATCAACTTAATCATCTGCTGTGGCAAACGGAGAAGGTTGGCGGTGAAGTGAGGTCAAGGGGAATCATCTTTCAGGGACTGCGGATTGTTGCCAAGCCGCGGCGCTGGATGGTGAGGTGGCCGTGGCGACGGAGGACGGGAAAAGGGGGGAGACGTGTGTGTGTGTGTGTGTGGGGGGGGTGGCTGCCAGTGCAGATGCCCGCAGACAGACCGCCTTGCCTGAGAGACACGAGAGCTGCTGGAGCCTCAGACAGCTCTCTCCATCACCCCCTCCAACTCGCCCTCCCCTCCTGTTGCCATCTGTGAATCGTGTACACACACACACACACACACACACACACACACATACACACACACACACACATATAAAGAAACACAGCACCCACTAACTAAGAGGCCCAGGGACACTTAGCCACGTTAGCAGCCTTACTAAGACTGCTGTGACGGGTAACTGCTGACACGCTTTAAAAAGACTAAGAGAGAGTGAGAGTTAGTGAAGAGGGAGGGAGGGAGGGAATCAGAGCTGCTGAGCCAGATGGTTGGTCTAAGCTAAGCTAAGCGCTGAAGAAGATTGAGATACCAGCCAGGTGAATTTTCCTCTTTTTTGACAGGTGGGCAGAGGAGAGCCGTCTGGGGTTGAGAGTGCTGCCATGTTTTCAATAAGCAGTGCTGCATATGAGTGTGTGCGTGTCCTACTGCGTGGCAAGGGCTGCCGTGCTGATGGTGCGACGGTTTTTGTGTGTGAATATGTATGTTTGTCTGTTATTCTGTTTCTGCATGTCCATATGGACAGTATGTGTACGTGTATGGTCATAGATTGTTTACTTTTTTAATGCATGTGAGTGTCTCATGTGTGATAAGCCTTGGTGGTTGAGCCCTGTACTTGTATCAGATACCGGGGAATGGTGTTGACAAGTGTAATGACAGAGTCTAGACCTCTAAAAGGCCAGACTCTGTCATGCAGAGGAGTATAAGCTACTGTTTTCACCACATCTCCTTTCTTCTCTTCTTTCTGTGTGCTATTCTTACTTTTCCCTCTCATTTTTTTCCCGCTCTGAGCCTTCTCTTCCTCACCTCTCTCTTCTCTGTTGTCAGGTTAAAAAGGTCATGGAAGGTGAGAAGAGAAGAAGTAACACCTGAATGCACTAAACTAAGTAACAATTCCATCTGGTTGTGGTAAAGATTTTTGTGGAGCTGCTCAAAGTTACTGCCACATCTTTATCAGGTAAAAATACAAAAGTATTCTTATACTTTGATATTTAGTTTAAGCAAAAACTTCAGGACAACTCTTGCAGTTATAAACAACAATAAACAACAACAGCAACTGTAATTATGGGTTAGCTCTTATACTCACTGTCTGAGTTTGAGACATTTAAGCCAGATTGACCAGATTCAATTTTAGGACAGATTTCAAGCTGGTTGAAAATCCTGCATCAGTGAATCTCATCTTTATGATTGTACCATCATTGAAAATGTGTGCCTGAGCGGCTCGCTTTGAGGTAGATGAGCTCACAACCTCTGCAGTAAATCATGTAGTAATTGTCTACCCTTATCATAAAGAATTTTCAATAAATTCTCACATTTTGATTGTTTGAAAACGCATTTAAGAACAGTCTTAACCGTCTAATGGTGGGTAGCTTCTGCATCGATCTGGGATGCCAAGTCAAATCTGCCGTTAATAATTAATGATTAGTCTGGGAGAGGCAAATGCATTTCGTGATCACTTCGGTGAATAGAAACAGTGCAGATTTGTTCATGGAAGATAAAAGTGCTCCTGCACAGATGAGCTGTGCAGACACACAAACCCGCACACAGACACATATACACTTATGTGCACACAGTTGCATGGGCTCTAATCTGTAATGCATCCAATATGTGGAGCTATTGGCCAGCGCTCTGGGAGGCAAAGCTACATGGCACACACAGAAACCTGCACGCTAGTCTCCATACATCTGTCCAATCAGCATCTTGTCTGGCTTCTGTGCCAGTGGGCCAATCAAATGCCCCAGATGAAGCCCACTCTCCACCCCACCACCGCCACCCCCCTCCTGGAAACGCACAAATATCTACAGTACGCACACATACACCAATCCAGCTGTGATTCTTGGACATAATCCAAGTTGCCTGTCTGGTGTGTAGTGTAAGGTGGTGTCCGTGTGTGTGAGTGTGTGAAAGAGATGATCTTCTATCATTAAAAAAAAAAAGAGCGGCATCATATCGGCGATCACTGCTGCCCACACACAAAACAGTGGAGGTGAACACTGAAAGAGCGCAACAGACAATCAGGTGAGAATTAGAGAACAAGAGAGAGATGGTGAGTGAAGACGAGAAAACGTGACTGAGAGCTACAGAAAAGCAGGCAGTCATTGAATCATTCTCTCACACAGCGCTTTGGCCCAGATCAGCCAGAGAGATAAAGGAAGAGGATTACACTCTGGCTGAAAGACTTGGAAGTCTCCTCTGACTCTCTGCCACTTCTACAAAGTCACCTCTGACAATTGAACTATCTGTTAGCAGAGCAATAGATCAAAAACACACAAGTACATTTGGAAAGTACGCTGCAGTTATGTGGAGGTCATTCAAATGTCCCGAATCAAAGATACTTTAAAGAATGGGCAGATTAGCAGTGCTTGATGGGTTGACTAAGCATGAATCCACGAGGGAATGGGGAAAGTGGAATCATTGCTCCGTGATGTTGCGCTCTGTTTACAGTGTTCTGAAGTGAATGGGACTCACCAGTGGTTTGGACGGCTGGTTTGATGCCATCTAGGACTGCAGGTGTCAGTCAGATCCAACCAGACCAAGGAAGCCACTCGGAAGACAATCAGTATCTGTCAGAGTTTAGGATAAAAGGAAAATCAGCATTACTTTCAGATACAACGAAAATTCTGGGTTTTATTTAGCTGCAACTTTTGAAGTTTTGGCCATCATATTTAGCAGTTTATGTATTATATATATATATATATATATATATATATATATTATATAAATAAACAAGCCAACAATTTTTATTTGGAGATTTGGAGGTAAAACTGAAACTGAGTGCTCTTTGCACAAGAAAACTCTGGGTTCCCAAGTTACAGCTACGCTTACTCCTATAAATACATTTAGCTAACCTGGAGGTTCTGTTTAAAGCCTGTCTGATCATCTTGTGTTTCTTGCCCCATGTCACTATATCCACAGTTCTCAGCAATACCTTTGGTGGGTACAATGTTATTTCCCTGATAGAAATAATGTCCTAAACAACAAAAATTTGATTAAAGCTATATGAAACTTGAGTTTCCCTTTAACCCAGGTGTCCCCTCTAACATCAATAAGACACATTGTACTTAGCAGCAACTTTTCATGCATTAAGGTTTTGTTGGTATTAGCGACTGTTTGAGGCCTTTCGACAGTAATGTTAGTCATATTTGTTGCATACTGTTTGCAGTAATCATAGCCTATTGCTTATTCCAGGACAAAGATTTGAGGTATTTCAACATTAAATCTTTGATTTTCTTACTTGTGCTCTAGGCTACTCTTAACCATGCAGTTTTAGACACAGGAAGTGTCAAACCAGTGCCAACCTATTTGGACTCATTGTATGGAGGTGTTCCAGGGGAGTGTACCAAATGTGGTACAGGTGGAGGGGAGGTTGTGATGTATTTGGAGAAAATGCTACTTTTTTTTGCAGTTATTGATCTGATTACACTTTTCAATGTGTGATTTGGAGACTAGCAGCTTATCATATTTATCTACTGAGACAGATGTATCACTTTATTTATGTTCTAACTGATTTTATTTGAAGTAGAAGGAAGGTCCCAGCTTAATGGGTCAGTACAATTTTGTGTGTTCAAAAATTGTTTCAACCATGCACTAATCTTTCATTAAAAACATTTTATTCCTCCTGTAGCTCTGTCTGTCAAATACTGAAAGTGGAACAGCTTGCACCTTTTCTCAAACTGCGGTTAAAGCACAGTAGTGCTTTTGGCTATATGTCAGCATGACAAAATACTCGCAATGACAATGTTAACTTGTTTATGTTTGCAATCTGCTCACAGTAGCTACGATTTTATTTGACCATTTTATCATGCACATTGCTTATTAGCACTAAACACAAAGAACAGCTTAGGCTGATGGGCATGTTCGATGCATTTGTTTGTATGTGTTGGTCACAGCCTGTATGTACTTCTCTGCAAACATATCCCTGTTCACTGTTCACAGGTACATAGAAGCAGCTGTTCAGTGTGTTTTTATAATGTCCTGAATAATGAGGTGTGAGTAAATGTTTTGCATCTTTTCCAAGTCACTTCCTGAGGTGGCAGTGAGAGTTAGTGTGCTTTTACTTCCTGCAGCAGCTGGATGATATTGATGCCGCTTTCTGATGACCTTAAATAGCTTATTGATTTCTGTAAAAGCAGGAATGGACAGACGGCTTTTTTTCCCCTTCCCACCTCCTTTTGTGTTTCTCCTCTTCATTCGAATCATCAGGGTCAGGTTTATTGTGGTATAAAAAACAGTTGTTTACTCACTGTGCCTTTTGCTGAAAAAAAAAAAAAAAAAAAAAAAAACAGGAACATACATACGCAACCCTTGCTATGGTATGCACGTGTTGTTCGTGTGTGCGTCTAAGGGCAGTTGTGGAGTTACTTATCCAAAAGGGTCAAAGGCATAATGGGTTATAATCTCCTCATGGAAAACCTTCCCACCCTACAACACTGCTACTTCTAACAAAGACCTTGGCCTAAGCCCTCAGCTGTCGCTTCCGCTCCTTGGCTTCCACCGGCAGACCTCAGATGACTGGTCCATTGTCGTACAGCCTATCGACTTGTTAGATGAATTCAAATTTCACATGTCAATTAAATGAGTGTTGCCCTGGTGATTAGCAGATCCCACTAATTGTTGCTCCCTCCTCCTCTTTCCTCCACTTTTTTTTTGCCCCCTTCCCCTCCTCCTCTTGCGCTCCTGCCATTTTCCACATGGAGGAGCAGGGAATGGGGCTTTGTGCCGTCGGGCCCCATGCCCCATGTCAAAGATGGCTCCTCAGCCTCATCCCCCAGCCGCGCTCCTCCTCTGAGAGTTCCAGATCCCCTTTCTCAACTGTGGGGTGTAAGGAAAAGATGGATCTATATGTGTATGCCTGTGTGTGCTTGGCAGGGCACATATAGATCACACAAGCGTGAAGAGGTATATAAGGTTGAGTGGATATGCATTTCATCCTGTCTGGGGCCACAGCAACAGGATGCAGAACAGGATGCTTGGAAACAACTAGCGTTACAATTCCATGTGCACCTAGCAGACCTGAGCATAGAAACATGCTCAGTCTTACACATACTCCCACACGTGCACCCTGGCAGATAATTACCACAACAGCCTCTGGAGAGCAGAACGCCCATGTGGGCCCCATAACCGCTTTAGACAAGGGCCATGGCACACCCAAGACCCTCCTTCTTTGTCTATCTCCCAAGCCATGTGTTTGTTTTGCTTGACTCAATGAACTTGATCTGTGGATCTTCACAGCATTTTGTTCTCTGTGCATCCCAGTGGTGTTGAAATAAACTAAATTAAGTCACGGAACAGTGCTGGAAATGTTGCATGCAAAAAACCACTCCCCTCAAAATTGACATGATTTTCTATATTTGTGCATTGGCAACACACCAGTGTTTTCAGGCCCAGGAAAATGATAAACCTATACCTTTACTTATACCTGTACTTTATTTTCATTTTATTTTAAAAGAACAGAAATTTATCTCCTTTTAGCAAAGTAAATATCATAACAGAATGGTTAAGTATAAGTCAAGTACAAGTCTGCATTCGTGCGTTATCCAATCCACACTTTCCAATCTTGAAAAGTACACATTATTTAACAATATTTCCATACTTCACTGCTTGGAAATGTTTCAACTGTTGATCAAATAAACTCTTAAGATCATGTTAACGTAGTTTGTTTGCTTCCAGTATGACCTGCTCAAATTTTTGGAGTATAAAATCCTCATGAAATTATTGCATATTCTGTGAGTCACTCCTTTCATTTCCGACATAAGTAGTTACTGCAGGTGTTGGATGAATGCATTGAAGTAAAAACTGGGATATTTCCCGTATGCACATCAACACACCCACACACATATGCCCTGCTCTGATCACTATGACAAGTGTGTCATGTTGGTGCTATCTGAGAACTCTATAATATTGGGATTTTGAAACCCTTGAAAGCAAGCAAGAGAGAAAACTCTCCTCCAGTCTTAAGCAGAGCTCTAATCATCCCTCATCACAATTAAACACAGCAGACAGCAGCTCCAAACACTGGGTGACATCTTAAAACTGTATGAATGGTCCCTACCCCTAACCCCAACTACCCCCCACCCCCACCCCATCACCTAATGTTCAACACTAACCAAGCATCACACAGACCTACATTCATAGGCTAAGCTACAATGGAAAACACTGCAGCAGGCCAGTGCAGCCCAGACGGTTTCGTTTGCACTTTATCAGACCATACAAAACAGCAACGCCTCATTGAGCCACAATTTGCTGCTAGTTTCCTACAAGAAGCAAAACAAAGAATGGGGCGGCCTGGTCTTCCTTTTTGTGCCAAAGCAGCGGACCAGAGAGAGAGCACACACACACACACACACACACACACACACACACACACACACACACACACACACACACACACACACACACACACACACACACACACACACACACACACACACACACACACACACACACACACACACACACACACACACACACAGAAAGAGACGGGGAAGTACAGACAGAGACACACTCCAGAAAACATCTGTCATATCCTTCAAAGGACATGATGCTGAGCTGTACAGCCTTTAACCAGCAACTGAACATTAAAAACAGTGACTTTGCACACCTGCAACACAATTTAAAAAAAAGTCAAGTTTTTTTACTAATGCAAAAAGTATGAGCTGAACAGACTTTCATGTAAAAATGTAAAACATTTTCACTTTAAAGAAGTAACTACTGCAACTTGAATTGCTTCTTGAATTTTTCTCCTCTCCCCTCCCTCTGTCTCCACTGTCTCTGTCCCTGTTTCTCTCTCGTTGTCTCCCTTGCTCTTCCTCTATAGTTTTACTATCACGATAATTCCTGAGTGAGTAAGCAAGTGAGTTTTGTGTGCGTGAGCCAGTCAACGCTGAGGTCCTGTTTGTGCATTTGTGTAGTCATGCGAAAGCGCGTGCGACTGAGTGTGTTGCTCGTGGATGAGTGCTGCGGCAGCGAGCGTGCTGAGGGAGACAGAAGTCTGCAAAGTGAGATGGGCTTACTTACAGTCAGGCTATCACATAGACAAGAAACCAGAGTTAGGGAGGTTTGGCTGTGTCTGCCCCAGCACACACAACACAAGCAAATAAAAAGAAACCTCACAACCGCTGCAATTATCTTTGGAATAAGGGTAATGCAAATGACGCAAAAATGACACAATAATGTCTGATGGATAAAGGCTCCACATAAAACCATCTAAATAAACAAAGGCAAAGAGTTGCTTTACAATGCATACATAAAACCAGATTCATTAGCATACAAACTGAGATCAAAAGGCGTTCTTAAGCTCAGTACATCATAGCCTTCTCCTCAAAGAATCCCTTATCAGAGTACAGTCAAGTGCAGTAACCCCCCCCCCCATCCCTTCAACCACCACCAACATTACAGTGCAATTTGAAACCTAGAAGAACAGCCCCTCTGGAGGAGTAAATTACGTCGCCATGACAACGCTGTAGAAGTTCAACTCTTGACAAGAAGGTGCAGATGATGTGCTGATTGCGCCTTGTGTGCGAGAGTGTGTGTTGGTTGAGATGGTCCCTCCCTTTTCCACCTTACCCCCTCCCTAACTCTGCTAATACCCTCTTCTAGCTGGCAGCTGTTGGACCTGGTACAGGATGGGTGTGTGTTGTTTTGTCTGCCTGTGTGTGAGATAAATAAATGATGAGAGTGCTGGACCTTTGGGAGAGGGCTAGGCTGCAAATCTGGCCCGCTGCAGATCCTCTGTCCTGCCAACAAGGTGAAAAAGGGTCTGAGACGGCTGCTAATTGGAAGTGATGAGGTGATCTGATGACACTGCAGGGATACTTTGGTTTGTCACAACGTGTAAAGGCCTTAACATTTCAAGGGTGGCTGCCCTCAAGTAGGAGTTAATCAATGCACAGCTTAACACAGACTACTCAAGACAGAGCACAGTTGCTGGTCCCGGGGTAACTGAGGTTAAAATCAGCAAGACATTTCAGGAAGCCTCTTACTTCCCCCACTCACTTTGAAGCTATTACAACACAGAAACGTTCAGCAATACATCACACAAGAAACTGAGGCAATATATTATGTCAACACTGTCATCTAAAGGAGACAGAGCTTCAGCAGACAAGCTCATGATTTTGCTATTTTACCTCAGCCATAACTGGAGAGCAAACCGCACCACATTCTGCAGACAGCCATGATAAAGAGCCTGTAAAAGAGAAGATAAAAATGCATAAGCTCGGAACATCAATCACGGTCAGAAAAAAAGGGATTCCATACGTAATCGATTTCCATAGTATCTTCACTCCCTACAGCACATAGGATACTATTTTTCCCAACTACATCCTTCACACTCACGAAGGTATTTGATATGGGGCACAGGAAGATCGAGGAGAAAAAAAGATGTATGTGTACATGCCTGTAACCCAAACATGTCATATGTTCACATCTAATTCCTTTCTAAAGCGAAGAGCATCAGACGTAATACACCTCTTATGTCCAAACCACCCTCTCTTTTTTTTTTGCCCATGCTCTCTCACTCACACACATGCACATTAACAGCCACCCTTTATGGTGCGCCACAGTGACTTGTAAAGTTGTGATTTACACTTGTGTACTAAAAACAGCTTGAGACAAACAAACTTATTGAGGCATCCTAAAAGTAATAGGGAGACAAAAAAACAAGTTGTTAAAAGTGTGTGCAGTTTTTCACTTTATGAACTTTATGAACTTGCAACTACAAGTAAATGTATAAATCTGAGTTAGATAAAGGTTTTGCCACATTTTTTTCTTGAACCCTCTATCATACATAAAGCCTGTGTGTCATGCATGATCCCAGACCACCTTTGGTGCTTCTCTAAGTGAAATTAAGACCTTTAGAAATCAATTTACATTGTAAACAGACCATGCATACTATGTTGGGGGTCTGCAGCCATGGTGGTTGGTTGCAGAGCTGAGGATGGAGATCTAGAGGATCTCCCTGGAGCACCACACACACATAAACCCATGCAGTACTCAACCCTGCACCCACTGTCTGCGTGCCCCCCCTGGGGAAAGCGCCCAACTCCCGACCTCCTCCAACAAGGGGGTCAATGGGAATTTAACACGAGGGTCCCACATTCCTCAAAGGTGATAATTGCTGTAGCTGCTGGCAGGGGGCCATCAGGCGCAGGGTAAACAAGCAGTGACTCTCTATGCACCGCCCATTCCCACCCCGCTAAACAGTATGCATGACTGTGACCCGGGTAAATTATGCCATCAAACCTGGCGTGACAGCGTGTCACCCATCACAGTGCAGTGGGTCTGTTTGGTGTCTGAGCACCCAGGTGGTTCAGTTAACTGTAACTAAACCATCAGTCAGAGCAGCCACTTCACACATACTGCCAACTACAAGCTAGAGGCTAAAGGCTAACCGTGTTAAAAAGACAGTTAGCTAAGAGCTAAGCAATGTATCTACTCAGAACAACAACCCTGTCAAAAAAAAATCTGTGCAGCCTACTCACACCTCTCTGTCTCCTCTGTGGCTCTGCAAACCTGGAAGCAGGTAAGGAGAGAGTGATGGATGGAAGCAGGGAAACACTGAGGTCTACTTTGCTCCATCTTCCCACTCCTGTTCTGTGTTGCATGCGGCCTCACTCTCATCACAGTACCCTCGGACCAATATGTTACTGTCTTATCAGGAGATGCAAACTTTTTTAATGGAGCTGTGCAGAAAAACAGAAGCCTACTGCAGCAAATTTAACACTAACTCAAAAACAAAACTAACTCCACACTAAAAATCACACTGTTCGGGTACAAAAATCAAGGGAATCTTTCTCTTATGGTCAACAAATCTCAGTAAAAGACCAATATTAACAATAAATTGACTGTACTAACAAATATTGTCTGTGTAGTCAAATCCAGATACAGTATATCTTATTTCTCTGTGCCATAGAACTGCACCGTTATGCATAAGAAATTAAAGAGACATCAGTGAGTCACACCACTGGACTGAGTGACCCGTTTCCTGACCTTGTCATTACGCTGAATATGTGCACTGTAGTTTATGTTGAGTCCCGCATACACCATTCTTCCGCTGTCAGTACTCATTAGTACACCAAATGTGTTAGTACTGGCTGAAAATAGTCCCCAACAAATGTACAATTTCCTCATGTTTGACTAACTGTTTTAGGAAATTACTGAATCCTTGAAAATGTATATTCATGCAGAGAAACATCACTATTTTAAAATATTTAAGAACACATTATATATGCACCGGTGTCCTGTCGTGTTTTTAGTGGTGGTTAGTTTAGACAAGGGGAGGGCCTGGCAGTGCCATTATTTCCTGGTCTCTGCCCACATGTGGTCCCCCCCCCCAGCGACACACTAAGGCTTGGGAAGGTTATAAAAGCTGAGGGGGTGATTAAGAAGCAGGAATAATGGCCTCCACAAAACTAGGAATGCGTTTAACTGCTACAACGGCTCCAGAATCGTTCTAAATCGGACTGCCACCATTAATATCAGGAATTATTCAGCTGTTCTTCCGCAGGGAATGTTACAGGGATTTTCAAAAGGAACTGGTACTGGGAAAACATGAGAAGCATAGGCAGGATGTACTGTAGGTTTATGATTTATGTCTGAGGGTGACCCGGGAGGATTTAGCTTGGGTATATCTGGAGCTGCGCTGACCTACCCACCAGTTCTGCATTGTTGGAGTTTGGTGGATCCTTATAAATCCAGGATTAGAAAAGTCAGATATACAAACACCTTCACCTCTCCTCTCCGTCTAACATACAGGCACACCAAGAAGAAGGAGAGGTAGAAAGAGTTACCGTTGGCTGCTGCTGCCTGCTAAGCATGCCCAAACCCCAAACCCTATCACTTTCCTCATTACGGAAGCTTCATGGCTTTTTAGGGCTCTGTGCTTTATCTGGGATTTCACATTTCCCAGCCTGCCACTTGACATGGCTCACCCAGCTGCCAGCAATCAAGTAGCAGAGGGCAGCAGTGGGGCTGGCTGAGTCTTCAGGCTGCACCTTGATTTGAGAATTGCACATCACAGCCGCTGGCCTCGCTAAGCTTCGGTAATTACAGGCCACACATCCCATCGCGCCTCCAACCCTATTTCTACCCCACATCTTACACTGACCTGGCATAATGGGTGGAGGGGAAGGGGGTGCATACAGAGAGACAGAGATGGTCACGGGTCAAGGGTGGATTCAAGGGATGTGGATCTGTGCCTCAAAAGGCATGAAGTGTGTGACAGAGGTGAAGAAAGAAGTGAGAATGTGCTCCACTAAACATCCATACTGTCAATCTCAGATTGTTGCATGCATGGAACATCCTTGTATATGTTTTTTTTTTTAATGCATGTCTGTGTGTGTGTACGGTTGTGCGCTTGCATCTACAGTACACACATTGTATGTGTATGTGCCTAATTGAGAGGTAAGCAAAAAAGTTGCCTTTAAAGTTGCCAATAAATATCCTGCCAGTAATGTTAAACACCTGCCCGTAAAGCCCAGAGGAATGCTAAATGAAACCAAGTTTCAGAGCCTGTCTCCTGTCTGGGGTCTCAAGTCAAGACAGCAGGATTTGTAATGGCTGTAACCAGGATTATTGAGTTCAAGCAGAACAGCCAGGAAGCAAGAAAAAAACTTGACATGGTCAGCAACACTGCTTTTCCTCCCTTTAACGGCCGTGTGTCTCCTTTAGAATATTTGAGATTATTACTCAACATTACAAAGTAGAATCAATGCTACAACTCTTGGCCAAAACACCTCAACACATTATGACCGATTTTTTTTTTTTTTTTTTGCCACTGCTGTTACAGCTGAATGATCAAAGCTCCTCATGGAGTGTTGTATAATACTAGTGGACACATGAGTGTTTAAATAAAAAGTGTTCCCAATGTTCTATGTGCGAGTGTGAGCCAGATAGAGTAAGACAGGACATTACTACAACTGAAAACATGCCCCCCTGATCTTCTCACCCCAGTGTCACACACCAATAACCGTCTCATACACACACTCCCTCAAGCACACATGCCTGAACACGCACAAAGATAACCCTGCGCACATGCACTAATGCACATACATTCACAAGATACAGTGTCAGGACAGGAAGAGGCTCTCACTGTGCTTTGGAGCCTCCAGGGGTGAAAGAGAGCATCTGACCCCAGAAGCCAGAGGCGCTGTCGTTTGGCCTCATCTCTGGTTTCGATTCCCTAAACTCCTGACGCCTTCCTCCCACTGCACCTGTCGAGCGCCAGGAGACCCCCTGCCCAGACCCTTTCACCACAAAGAATATATGACCCTGCTCCCTGGTTCAGTCTGGCTAATTACTCCTGGCCTCAAACTGGCCTCAAACTGGCCTCAAATGCAACGACAGGATGGGGCATTCAGCTGCTGTTGCCACCCAGAGGCCCACCTCAGCAGTCCTCCCTTTCTCTGGTGCCCCTCCATTCCTCAACGAGGGCCAGATAAGGCTGACCGAGCACAAGCATTTGCTTCCAGAGTCACAGGCTGCCGCATTCAACCCAGAGATTAAGCACCGCTGTCTACACGCAACCATGAATAATGAAGCTATCACTCCAGACAGGCAGGCAACAGCAGTGTGAGTTATATACACCAGTAATCCCATAGGCTGCTGCACACACGTGCCAAACGTATACAGTAGCAGCACCCCTGTATAGCTCATACATTATTTCACAATGCCAAAGACTCACTCACAGTCAATTAAAGATCTCCAGTGGTCCTGACTTTCACTAAGATCTTCAACTTAGCTTTACTAATAATTTAAAATAGGACAATTCATTGATGTGAAAAGCTGTGAGGCCCAGGTGCAAAAAGAAGTGTTACGTGGCCCCACTACACACTAATTTTGCACAACTGCCTTTGTGCTGTAAACTCACAGCCTGCAGAAACAGATATTTAGTTGCCACTGTCCATTCATACACGAGCTAGCACTGATGTGCAGTCATTGAACTGTAGCACAGTTGTAGTGTAAGACATCAACACAATATAGAAACATGTCTTAATGCCTATGAATTTGTTGTTTCAGTACAGTTCAAATTTAAGATGAATATTTGAAACAGTAGGTTGGTACAGTAACATCTGCCAGTCTATTGGGTGGAAGCAGCGATGATGTTAATTTGACAGGCACTGATTACTGGGTATAGAGGTATAGATGAAGCTGCATCTGCATAATATCAAAAATAATTATTACTTGTAAGGAAAACTATGACCTTGCTGTGTCATGTCAGGCTAAGTGCAGGCAGTCAGGACAGCAGATGGTGAGGTGATGCAAACAGTCCGCATGTTCTTCATCATCAAAAAAAATAATGTCCATCTGTCCATCTTTCTTTGACGGGCAGCTTTTCTGTGACATTTTATCAACACTTTAAAAAGTAGTGTAACACACTTTGGGTTGTGCAATGTAGTGTAGTGGAAGTTCAGCACTGTATATCTATCAGTGAAAAAAACATTTATTGTTTGCAGTACTTGGATTTTCAGTGATATTATAAGGCAAATATAAAAATCTTTTTTATTCCTACATTGAAATGAAAACAAATAAATCAACAACTTATTACTATAGCCCTTTTTTTATTATATTTTTTATTTATTAGTTTTTGTTTACAAACTCACAACTTGCAGTTGTCTATTGTAGTACTACACATTTCTCATCTTTAATTGAGGAGCAAGACCCTCCCTCGTAGGCTGTACCTGACGTGACGGTGGATAATAGCAGACACCACGTGACTGCAGCACTTTCCGTCTGAACGCACGGCAGGGTTTGTCAGAGCCTCCCTGGTGAGGACGACACACTCACGCACTGGACGGATAAAAATAGACGCCATTCATGTAGCCTATTGAGAGGACGCTTACAACGCAACAACATACATCCAACTTAGTGAACTTTATCACCACCGGTTGTTTTCTGTTGTTGTTATCATTACAAATCAGTCTTCAAACAATCTGCCCAGTTGATTGTCAGGTTGCGCAGGAGCGCAATGACCAGCCCCGCACGGATTTCACTCCTCCCTCCTGCACTTGCCATTCAAGCCAAAACAGAGGTGTTTTCTCTTCCATCGCACCGCACTCCTCACCCCCGACTCAAAAGAGCGACACCGACACAATTCGTTGATTCATACAATAGCCCGAGTCTTATCGCCTCTACTATGCGCTGCGTCACCGGCTTCAGAGAGGGGCAAAGTATGGCACCATATCTGAACTTGCATGAATGAAAGTGACGGCATTAAAGCACTCAGTCAGCAGGCGACTCACTCAGCCTCCAGTGCGTCTGTCTGTCTCGCCTGTGTGGCGCTCTCCTGCATCCTTCAATGAGCATCACTTTGTGGGAGCCGGTGCAAGCATCCTCCTTTACAAACACCGGTCCTGGACATCCTAGACAGCCCGTCCTGCGACATATTTTTAGTTTGGACCCGTTGATGTCACTTCCTGCCTGGGTAACAGCCTGCACAAATGAGCCCAGGGATGTGGAGGGGTGTTCGGGGAGCCGTTAGAGGGAATTTTCGAGGTCACGCGGCAGGCAAGTTCACAAGGTCATGCAGGAGTGTAATTTCCAGAGGCAGACGATAAGCTCGTTTGTCTTAAAAATGACAACCATCGTCCCACCAGGCTCTTTCCAACTGTGCCCTATACTTTTATATAACCAGTCACATTCACATCATCCTACCCCCCTGTGATGCGCCGACGAGTTTCATTTCCTGGTACGCTGTGCGCATTTACGGCCACGATTATGCAACGGTGAAGGCTGCATCATCACTTTGGCGGTTCTGACAAACAGGACTGTACATCACAACTGGTGAAAATATGACAAAGCACATCAAGCATTGATGACTATAGTTTATCACAAAGTCCTGGGACACCTGTTGATGTCGAATAATATCAAAATAGATTAATTTGGCTAAATTCAAGTTTCCAGTTTTAAAACGAGCTCATGGCCTAAGTTGACTTCATTTTTTTAAGAAGTCCCTCATTTTTTTTAAGAAGTCTGTCCTTTGGAATACACTCACGATAACTCAAAGGAGTCATAATGAGCGCACACATACTTCTACGCTGGGTGCCTGGAGGAGACTGACTGCTCTTGTCTGATGAGGGGTTGTGGTAGGCACACTGAGGTGATCTGTGAGATGGGTGATGGAAGTCGGTCTGAGATTTGACTCCTGCCAAGAGCGCTATCCACTTTCCTCACCCAGGTCTCTCCTCTTTACCTTTGAACCCAGGCCCAGCAGCCCATCTCTGATCTACAGAGGGTCTCCTCTTACCCCCGTCCCCTCGCAGGCCCCCGTGATAGATGACCATCAGCATGCCAATACTGCACAATATTTCAATTTCCTGCCCAGGAAGAGGAATTTAAGGGGTTGAGTGAAGTTCAGAGGCACAGTGTGGTGCCTCCAGCTCACAACCAGCCCCCAGCCTTGTGCCGAGGACCTGAGATCCAAACATTCAGCTGAGAACATTCCAGAAACCAGGCCCTCTCTGTGTCAACAAAACAACCCCATACTGCCATCGTCCTGCCTGATAGACAGCAACGCAGAGGACACTGACAGGAGACCCAACAGCCTCCGTCAGTGCAACATTACAAAGATAAAAGCCTGTTTTGTTCAGAAGTAAATATTCTCTCTGCAGGGTTAGGCCTGTTGTGTTTCTCACTGCTGATATGACAGCTTTCAAAGGCTTCACTACAGATACTTTTTTTTTTGGTGAATGGTAAAATTCAAGCTACAAAATATTTTGGCTATCACTGAGTTCAGTCATAAAAAAACTTTAGTTTGGGGCTAAAAATTCCCTCCCTATTATCTAACCTTGAATGAAAGATTTTTGCTTCATATTATAAATATTGTCACGTGAGTTAATGAAACACCAGACGAGTCTCTGTGTTCCAGTTATATAATTCCAGTTTTACAAAGAAATCTTAGCTCCAGGTCGTCTTTCTACCTTTTTCTGGGGCTTTTTTTCCATTTGACATTTTTTTCAACTGAGATCTCTCAGAACGTCATGGCAAACACCAGCTCTATAATAAAATCATCACAAATACTTAGAGAACTACATGTTCTGTTTTTTTCTGGGTATAGCATGTACTTTTTAAATTCCATCCCTTTTTTCATATACTGTAATAATACTATAAAAGAAAAATGTACATATGCTGTATTACAAACAGCAGGATAATGAAGCTGTGGTTGACTTTGTTATATGGATTAGTTATATTTATATGCCATGGTAAATTTAAACAAACAGGATTATGTACGTTGTATCAATGTGAGTAAGACAGGCAGATATCCAGTATGTGCGGGTGCACAAGTACACATGCATGTGTGTGGTGTAGTATTTTTTGATAGGATGACGCTCTCATGTGGCTCTGTTGTAAAGGCCTATCATTGGTTGGACTAGTCAGAGGGCTGTGGCAGTCAGGAGGAGAGGCTGCGAGGCAGGCACTGCGACCTAGTGGTGGAAGAGGGGTGTGTGGTGCAGAGGGGAGTGCACTACGGATCACACGGATACACTCACAAATACACACTTTCTGATTTACTAATAGACACACACCGATGCGTAAACGCACTCACAATCAAACCCACAAGCTTTGTTAATTCGCTGTATAGTTGTTTATCTCCTTGAAACACATGCCTCTAACCTCTAACCCATGTATTTGATCTAACGTCCTCAATACCTAACACAGTGTTCCAGGTTTAAAAATAACATAATTCCCTACGTACCACCCACATACATGACTTAAAGCTCTCTAACCAGGTTTGTATTTGTAATGTCAGTCCACCCTCCCTAGCCCCTCCATCTTACACCCCCAACTTCCATCCTCCCACAGCCAAGCCCTGCTCTTGAACCAAACGGCAGCGATGACAACTTCAAAGTCAGGAGCTCTGTGACTACCCAACCTTCAAAAAGGAACATCCCTTTGCCTCTGCCATGGAATATAAGAGCAGTATAACTAGACCAGCTGACAGGCCAGTGCTTTCAACCTTTTTCCAATCAACCCACTGACACTTGGCCAGGCTGTTTTTTGAGGTGTTCAGCCTAGGATCACAATTTACCCCCCAACCCCCTAAAAAAATTACAGATTACCCCACCCCTCCAGATGTGTTTTAGCAGTGATTGAAGGGGGCAGAAGGAGGAGCTTTGATAAAGAGAGGGCCGGGTATCATTGGGTGGGTGGAGCTGGTCACCAATTTTGGGAGAAAGAGGAGTACAGTATAGACAAGTGAAGTACCAAAAGCAGGGTTTAGCAGGGGCCTCGCTCTACCAGAGCCACGGCTCATTTTGCCTTGAAGGGGATTAATAATGAATTAAGGCACTCCCACCCCCCCCTTCTAAAAAGATATTCATGCATGCTAATGCATCCATTATTTATAGTGTGCATAGAGGCTGGCTAGTGGTGGCCACATGCAAGTGGGAGGGATGTAAGGATGAAGTGAGGTGGTGGGGGTCTCTTCCCCCCGAGTGAAGCGTCGAGGCTCTGGAAACAACATCCGCCCATTGTGGCTGGGCTGGAGCTGGGTGGGGATGTGATGGGGACTGGATATGGACAAGTAGAAGGAGGTGGGGGGATGAGGGGGCCTCGCTGCCAGACAGGCAGCTCGTGCATAGGCAGAGAGCCGCCAAGTGTTGTGGGGGGAGGGGTGGATTAAACAAATAAATACATGATAAGAAATAATCATGCCAGGGAGGGAGGGCGTGATGAAGACAAAGAGGCTAAGAGGGACGAGGCAAGGGGGGGTTAGTTAAATCAGACAGGATTTACTGTCTGGATGGTCCCATTCTTGACCAAAAAATAATATTGAAGGCCCGACAACTTTTGTGAATGTTCTTTTGACTTGACTCTCATAGAGGGTCTAGCTAAAGCTTTTCTACTTTGTCAGGATCCCAGATCTGAAATTAACTAGACACATCTGATTGATCTCATCTTGTAGTTTCAATGCCAGGTCTAGCATATATTATTAGGTGGCAGAGGGTGATAATTTAATAAAGAATTGCAGAAGTTGATGCGGTAAAGGCAAAAGATGAAATGTAGAAATGTGAAATAGAGGAAAAGTGTGAAGGTGAGAGATGGAGGAAGAGTGAGAAGAGGCTGCGCTCCTTTCATGTGCACAGCATGCCAGGTATGTGGTGATGCAGTGCAGAAAGGAGTAAGGCGAGCACAGTGATAAGATAAAGCGAAAGAACAAGCCAGATGAGCTTTTCTACCCTACTGATCCCCATATTAGCATAGATACAGAGTCATCAGCATGGCAGGGAACTGGTGTTATGGAGGTGACACCAGGGCCATGACACCCCAACTCATCTCCATAGATATCACTGGGGCCATGCAGATAAATCATACATCAGGCTTATCTACGACATGTCTGTAGTGCCTAACATTCTGCCAACAAGCAACCACCTAAAGTTTCAGTAATCCTTGTAAGTAATGTATTCCTAATACAGCTTTAGTTGTCCAAAAGTGAATAAGTTAAACATTACTTAAGTCTGTGCTGTCAGAGTGATTGTTTTAAAATCGTTGCACAGTCTGCACGATGGCTGCTTTCACAAACTGCATAACATTGTTAATCCTGGAGAAGCTACCAAAAGTTCACTGTTGTGACCTTGCTTCTTGCGTGCATGAATACACATCTGCTCGAGATGAGGTGATATCTGGGGTAAGAGGTTATCAGTGTGGCTTTGCAAAACCTGTTTCAATGGGATTGCCCTCTTATTTCAAAGTGTTGACCGGGTGTTATACCCATGACATGCTAGTGAAGCAAATCCCCCAGTATGATGGTGTTATGAATACTTGTACCATAAATGGAAGAAATATTGTTACATGAAGTGTATGATTCGGGAACAATGCAGGTAACAGCCAAACATCCATTAATGGCAAACATGCAACATGTTTCTCAACAAGTAGTACCGGAGGCAAGACCTCCCAGAAGGGACAATCTGCATTGTGCAAACATTGCAACCTTTGTTCCCCCAACAAACACAAGGTGAGGCACTTAAGTGTTTTTTAATACCAAAACCTCAACCGCACACAGGAAAATCCATAAACTTTGGAATGATGTCAAAACAACATTGTGAGGTTTGACGGTTTTAATTTTCCACTGCTCAAAGTAAAAATGGCTCCTGCAACATTTCCTGCACCCCCGGTGATTTTTATGACAAATACAACAGCAGCTTAATTATACATGCGACCACCACCATAAAAGCAGAACCATTAACTACCATCTTGTTAACACAGAGGACCTGCCTTGAAAGTGCTAGAGTCGCATTTTAAAATCCTTTCACTCAGCGCCCGTCTGCTGTGGCAGATTGGCACCATTTCGAGGAAATATAAAAATTAATGTGGCAGTGCATGCATGCCTCTCGCATGAGTATCTGTTTTGAATGAACAGGATAGTGAACAGTGAAGGTCATTTTGATGGCCTCTTCTTGATGTACTGGCTGAAACATAATGAAAGAAACGCAGGGTGGTCAAATACCATCCAGACACAGACATGTCCAAAGAGGAAAAAACTGGGACACAGATACTTTCACTAACTTTGAGTTCATCCTACAGCTGCATGAATGCAGGAAGAAAGGTGGCTTCTGGTGTCCCTGACCTGCCACAGTGTGTCCAAGGAGAAAGCTTTGGAGTCTCAAAATAAGAGTGAACTTCCAACCTCTTCCTGAAGAGGCTTTGGTTAAGTTTCAAAGGCTTCCTGGTTTTACGTTACTGGCCAAACAGACCCCAGCTGTACACAAAGTGGCCACTCTCAATGAGACCCTATGGAGGCAGAGGGAGATCAGACACCCCTTGACGTAACCAAACATCCCAGTTAAAAGCAAAGTGAGCAAAGGGGATGCCATTGATGTTATTACTTGCTTTAACAGGTCAGTGCTCATTCATGGCAAGTGTGATATTACAGAAAGTAATATCATACTTGTGAGCAGTGGTTCAAGCCCAAAGGCCTCTACAAAGGGAATTCAAAGTTTGTCACTATCATGAAGTAGAGTGGTGGTCTGAATATTTCATACTCTGTTCTTTAATCTACCTTATCCTGGAGAGTTCCATATGGACTTCATAGAATATGTCAATCTCTTGAGTAATATAATGTAAAAACCCACAAAACACCCCCTAAAGGCAATCCCATCAAGCAGCATTCACTCAGAGATGTATGGTTCTATGTTAAGCAAATGGACAGAGAAATGGTGACCCACTGAATCCATTATTTCTCCTCCTATATCTATTGTCTTAAAGCCTGCCTTATGTGCCTAAGTGTCTTTAAAGACATGTTAAGAGAAAAGAGCTCTCTGCCTTGGAATGAGCTAACTTAATTATCATAGCAACTGGCAGTGCTCTTTAACATGTCAATGGTACTTGGCCTGCATGCATAATTTTGCTGTGTTATTGTGGAGGCCTCTGTGTTTCTCACTGACAAAAACCCAAACCACAGGCACGGGGGCCTATTGTCATGGGCGCATCCATCTGCATCAAGGCCATTAGAGGATATTTGCACTTCCTCTGTGGCTCCTGGCTCTTTTTGACATGCGGCAGAAGGAGAAGGCATCACCCACCAATGTAGGGCCAATTGAGGTGCAGATTGACCAGAGGGACAGTGAAGAAGGACAGCCAGCAGGGCAGCGCTCCTGTCAAACCCAATGATGGACACCCACGTGGGGGCTGGTAACTGGCCTGCAGTTTCTGAGGTCCTATAGCAATTGATGGGACATGACTAGGCAGGCGCCCTGGTTTCATTCTTTTGTCCCTGGGGATGTTGGAGGGTGTATCAGAATGTCAGAGGCTCTTGGCTACAGCACACTTCTGGTGTCAACTGCCTACGATATACCACTGCCCCTTGCCTGCCCACACACACACCAACAGGAGAAGACATATTCAAGTATATTATGCCAATATGACAAAAGAAATAAACAGGTCTTTTCTTTTCTTTTTTTTGTTCATCCTCAATATATTAATGACACATGACTATATGCTGCTTACATGAAGCTAAGAGCTCGAACAGTCTGAAGACAAATACATAAATGGTTCCCTTTGAAGCGGTGGAAACATGCTGATAAAGCGCAAAGATAGGCCTGATGTGGTTAATACCACAGCATTTACAGGGGCCTTGAATGTTCCCTCATATGTGTATGTATGTGCACGTGTGTGTTCATGCGCACAGGTGGGATGGGGGTGGGGGGGTGAGGCCGATTAATAGTAAAAGCATGGATCTCCATAAACACAGAAAAGCAGCTCTCAGAGACATATCAAATAGAACCAATTCAGCTCCAACACATAAACACGTTAGCTGTCAATCCATATCTCCCTACATGTAACTTATATGCTTGTCACTGCATACACAGCCTCTGTGAGCTGTGCTGGAATGCTGACAGCACAGAGATATGAATCTTGATTTGATTAAGAGTCAGAGTTGAGGGTCTAAGCACTGGAGCCAATATCTGTTCGGGCGGTGGGCAAGGAGACTGTTGAAACGGAGGTGAGGTGGAGGGGAAGGGGCAGAGTGTGATGGCAAGGGGGGTTACCTGTGGCCCTGGCTCCAACTGGGAGTAATTTGGAACAGACTGCTCCCAATGTGTTCATTAGGTTGTGATTGGGCTGAGCGCAGGTGGGGAGGGCCTGCCCAGCCTGACGCTGAATAGTCCTGATTGTGCCCAGCATAAAACGCCATCTGTTTCAATGAGGGAATGAGGGAGAGAGAGAGAGAGGCAGGAGGAAGGAGGAGGGAGCTACCGGTGAAAAGTCATGTTTTATGACGTCTGGACAATTTTGTGTACTAACAAGGGGACAAAAATTAAAAGCAATGCATGGTGACATTTGAAATTCTGTCTTAAATTCTCAAATAGAATTTTAAAAAATAACTTATTCATTCCACCTTATGTAAAAAAAAACAAAACAAACATTTAAGTCCGTATAATAAATTGACTGCAAAAATTATTGTAATAAAAAACAAACTTTGTTTCAAACACAAACAGGCCAAAAGTGACCTATTCTAGACAAGAGGTAAAATGGCGTCCATTTTCAGTCTTAATGGCAGGTTTCAGTCTAGCCACGGCTTGCCACTGTGAGCAGACAGCTGAAGAGACAAGGGGATTGGAGATGGGGCAGCAGAGTTTATTTATGGGCCGCCTGCTTTAAAGCTGGGATGTTTTTGGTTAATCCTGTACTCATACCAGTAGCAGACATCCAAATGTTAATCTAGGTGTTTACACGCACATTTACACTGTCTGCTTTTGCCGTAGACACAACATTACACAAAATCACATTTATAGGTCTCATGCGGGTAAAAACACAGAAGACAAAAATTTCTTTTTACTCAGTCAGCTTCTCTTTCTGTCTCTTTTTTTTTTTTCTTTCTGCAAGGCCCTGGGAAGAAAAAGAAGACAGCAGAAGAGAAGAAGGCCACTGTTTGCTGCTCGACTTTTGAAGCGTCTTTATCGGGCTTGGCAGCGTGGTCCTGCGTGTCCAAGCCTCGTCGTGCTTTTCATCCTTTGTGCTGTCCAAGGTGTGTCCAATGCACTGGGGCTTTGTGTGGGGAGGGAGACGACACATCACATTCTGTCTTCTGTCCCGAGCTGGGGGATGGGGGGATTGGGGGGGCTGTACAACAGAGGGGGGACAAAAAGCAAACTTATAGAAGGCCGTGGGTCTTCAAAGCCGCGATGCACAAAGGCTTATAAAGCGTTACTTCATGCAGAGTTGTGCCAGATGTAATTCCGGGGTTCCTGGAGATAGAGAATCACATGCAATGCCTGGCTCCGCCCCTGACACCATGAAAGGGCTGTGGCTAAGAAGCTTCAACTGCAAAGGGGGGTTAGCAGAAAAGTTTGCTTCACTTTGATGAACAATAAACAAGTGAGTAAATAAGTTATCTTAAAGGTCCTGGTGCAAATCCACCCCTTGCTGTCTCAGAAAGGGTAATTTCATGTGCGGAGCTTGATAGATGCAGGCGGACTGCCTGTCCCCATTAGAAATCAGGAAGGGTGGAAACAGCACCGAGCGACAAGTGACTCCCCTCCCCTTTATCACTCTGCTACCAGCTTCATGGTATAGGCTCTTTCAAGTCTGATCACTGCTTTCCAGAGAAAATTGTGTTGATTCATTGTTAATAAGCCCAGAGGTTGGCTGTGTGAGCACGCTGCATGGCAAATATAGGTAGGCTGTAGTTTTCCTGATCAACATGACTAGTCCTCATCTGTTTCCTGTGGCCTCCTGCTGAGATGGGACGGGTGTTAAGTGTGCATTGTTAAATATGTTCCAGGGCACAAACGCTGCCACTGTCAGGTACATTTGCACAGCTTGCTCCCTGTTCAGTGTGTGCATACGTGTGCAGGTGGGCATGTGCATGTGTGTGTTTGGCTCACTGACAGTGAATGGTGGTGGGTGTGGTGCCGTCACTTTAGGCCTGCAGATGGGGTTCCCACAGGAGGGACACGCCCCGGTGTTTTTCAAGACAGAGACGAAGGCAAACATGGCGGCAGATCCATGTTTGCATCTTCAAGGTTCAGCAGACACTTCTATAGCCAGAGAACAGTAACTTCTTGTCTCTTCATGTGCCATGTCCAAAGGCCTCCTGCTAGGGATGTGGAAACTACGGCATCCGTATCCACAAGGTCAAAGCTTAGATGTCTTGCACAAAAGACTTTCTTTAGCAGGGTTAATTTTAAATGAAACAGAGAAAAGTAAATCATGTAGAGCTTCATCAAGGTGACATAGAGTGAGCGTAATAATAGCATGTAAATGTACTTCAGTGACTCTCATCTTTGCAGGGTGGATTTACTCAGGGACCTGTGTTTGTTTTACAGACTTCTTTCTTGCCACTATGGTTCAGATTGAAGTTTACTTTATGTCCTCACTGCAGTAAAAGGGACAGTGTTTTTTCTATACTAGTGGAATTACAGTGGCTGTTCCCAGCAGAATGAAATCTTGCCCGTGATTAGAGTGGAAATGAAGGATCTTGTGTATATCCAAGTGATATTAAATGGCACCTGGCAGAGCAGGGCGCTAAAGCCTCACCCAGTGCTCCTTTGCATATCAATAAGTATGTGCTTGCCTGAAATGGAATAATTCAACCATGGTATATTGGACTGCAAGAGTTATTTCTGATGTAGGAGACACAATTAGCATGCAAATGCAGCATAGATGAAATTATTTAAAATAATCATCAAAAAAGAAAATTAATTACAAATACAAGGAAGAATCCAAACATGTTGCCTCTCCTTATATTATAATGGCTGCCATTAGCACAGATGTCTACGGATTAAGGTAAACGTTACATGCAAACAGAGAGAAACATATTTTATCAGTGTGCACCATAGACACAGCGATAATACCACTATAACGTGGACATGCATAGGTGTCAAAGTGTGCAGAAGTCATCTGGTGACTCATCACTGTAACCTGTGTCCAAATGAAACTTTTGGATTAGCTGCAAGCTGGCGTGTATCTCTCCAAATGCACATATCATTCTCAGGTCACAGAACAAAGCACAAGGGCCAGCGAGCAGGTGTCAGGGGTCACGGTATCCCAAGGGTACCTTGAGTCTCATCCCAAAACCTCTAACATTTTTCAAAGCCCTCCTGCAGCCCAGGCCCTCATCAGCGAGTGCCCCCAATGGCCCCATGCACATATGCACTACCCCAGTCTCTTCTCTGGTGGGTGAAGGGGGAGCCTGAGAGCATCACCTGGAGCCCTGAATACGTGACGAACAGGCTTGGTCTGTCCAAAACCAGCCTGAGACCCGGTGGGGGGGGGCAATAATGATGCTGAGGGGGCAGAAACACATACAGGGGGCAGATTTCATTTTCTTCATATTTCGCAAAGGCTTTTCGCACATTCCTGTTGAACTCAAAGCCAGGCCAGAGAGGGTTTCAACCCACGAGAGATAATTACTCATAACCCACATGGCCCTGTTAGCTCGGATTCACATACACATTCATTCAAATTTTAAATCTATCACCTTAAGTTTACTCAAGCAGAGCCACAATAAAACATTTCAGTTTGCATGGAGTTAGAGAGAGATCTTCCCTTATATCTCCAACTTTTGACCATAGACAGTGACACAAAAATAAGACAAACTTTAACAACCAACAACATAAAAAAAAGTGTCTATTGTGAATTGATAAAGCAATGTGGTTGCAAATCTAAATCCCCATCCCCTTATCCACCCAATCAACTATCAATAAAGTCTCTCCTCTTCACTAGTGGAGGCAGTTACAACACTGACAAGCCCTTCCTTATACCAGAAGAGAGACTCCATGCCCCGCTATCTTACATGCAAGAGGCTGAGAAAAAATTTAGGTGTTCAATCTCTCTGCAGATTATACTTTATCCGAGATGAAGGGCTGAAATAGAGCGAGTGTAGTTCAGTCAAACTAGCTGAACGGGTGAGAATTAAGATGTTGTAGCGTGGGATGAGGCAGTTATGCATACATAACATGTTGAGGCTGGGACCCCCTACTGGGGAGAGGCACGACAAAGCCTCTCTAACAGCAATACCTCTGGGACAGCTAATGATTAATTAGCTTGTGTCATTAAGTGAGGCAAATGTCACCCGAGCTTCCTGGGGAAGCTGTCACACCATGTGTAGGCTACTCACAAGTTTCCCCCTCAGGTGCTGGTGAAGTCTGGGGGGGGATGTGGGGGTGGAGGGGGTAGTGCACTGTTACTAGTCAAATCCTGACATCTAGCGGTCAAATATAAAACTACACAGGTCTACAGCTGCCACAATAAAAGCAGAAAACTTAAATCCAGACAACTTCTTTTGGCAATATATATAAGAAATACAGGAAAAAGTTACACTTATAACTTATGCCTGACATTACTAACAAAGAGGTTATCCAGATTCAGCTTTGGGATTACTCCCTGCTCTCTGTTCCCTGATCACTAAATTAGGTGGGGTGACCTCTGACCTTTAAATGTCATTCACCTCATTGACCATGGCACTGATGTCAAAATTAAAGAGCTGATACTTCCTGAAACCCAAGTTTCTGTGGAGGCATGAGCTGGCCAACGGACATGCTTGGCAATATTGGCATTTTTTTTTTAAATTGCAAAACCTGGCATCACACTAAAATAGATATAGCTTGCTCGATGTTATATTGTAGTTTGTAAATTTAAAAAGTTGATAAAATGCAGAATCATTTCTAACATAAAAGCAGACGATTTAAATTTTCTTACCAAAGATGCGAGATGCAGGCTGGGGTTGACGGCAGTTTTGAGCTAATCCAGACGAGAGAGAACGCAGAAATGGTAGTTACAATCAAGTTACTGGTTTTAATTATGCTATTTTCTTCCTTCTGCTTTTGACTATGCACATGCTCACACTTTTTTTCTCTGTCTCTTTCTCCATCTCAGGATCAGTTAGTCTGAGTCTTATGAAGATCAGCACTGAGTCATGGCCTGCTACAAGACCAGACCAAGAATAAGTGAGAAGGCCTCTCTCTTCACCAGGGAGGGGCAGCACAACGTGGACAGGCTTAACACACACACACAAAACGCACACACACATATGCACCTCATGTCTGTGTTTATTCATGTCCTCAAGCACACGTGCACACACGCACGCACACACACACACACAATCTGCCTCACCATCACATAGACATACGCATACAAAAGCACACCTGTCAGGGCCTTTCCACTGCGTGAGCAAAAGCAAAGAAGTCTGGCCCCCCCTCTGTCTCTCCGTATGTGGTATCCCATGTCTGTTATATTAAAGCAAATCCATTCAGTTCCCACTTTCTCATCTGAAATAATGGCATGAGCAATTTTCACATTTAGGCAAGCAAGGACACATGCAGTCTCTCTCTCTCTCTCTCTTTCTCTCTCTCTCCTTAATGAATGGAATCGGATCTGGGCCCCTGTGGCTTTGGTCTAATCTGCCTTTGAAGATTTCTACAATTTCCAGATAAAGAAATAAACCCGGACCTCCTTACACAGTGGTATTCTTTTGCAAAATACACCACTAAATAAGACATCTACTCATATCTCATTATACATTTACTCATATCTACAAGTGCATGTGATTT
The DNA here is from genome assembly GCF_021018895.1 of Seriola aureovittata. Taxonomy (NCBI): domain Eukaryota; kingdom Metazoa; phylum Chordata; class Actinopteri; order Carangiformes; family Carangidae; genus Seriola; species Seriola aureovittata. The sequence goes on along the minus strand of NC_079371.1, from coordinate 11,653,401 downwards.
CTGTGTTATTTACTTCAGCCAGAAGGGCCTGAGGCCTTGCCAGGAGCCTCCCGATTGTGCCAGTCTACTGGTGTGTGACGTTCATTTGAAGGGGGGATCTGTCAAATAGAATGATTGAATTAAAGTGCACTTTAGTCCGGAGTGCTCTCTCTTTGCCACTTTGCACCATAACATGTCTTGTCCTAAAATAATTAGAGTGAGGCCTTGGGTGGTGGAGTGGCCACATCCTCAATGGTCAAAAGAAGGAATGGTCGGGCTTTGAATGGAAGCCTCCCATCTTAAAAAACACTTTATTTCTTTACACTTGAGGTTTGTTGTCTTTTGTGACTATTATCCCCATTCACTATTTGCTTTCATGCAGCTGTGCCCCTCTTAAAAAAAGTCTTTGTGCCAGCACCATGAATACAGGGAATGTGTCCATGGCAGGTAGCCCTTATTGCAAGTTAATCTCCTGAAAGAGCCTCATACAAGTACTTTTAAATTCTCCCCGAGCCACAGAGGGCTCATCATCAATCGAGCACTTCTCCCCTTTGTGGGGCTGATGAGTGTGGTGCGCGACCGGTGACAATGGCTGCCAAGTGTGGCAAAGTAATCACCTTCTGGGGAAAACACTAGTAATTACTTCTAAACTGTTTGGGCTTCGGAGACAACTGCTATTGTGCAATAAAATGAAAGGCTCGCTTTAGAGAGCAGTGCTGTGATGGTTGCACTCAATCTGTTTGTCATCTGTTTGTTTACAGAGATGTCTCTTTGCAGTTGCCCACTGCAACCATGTTTTATCATATATGTGTGCATGTGCACGTAAGTCTTTTAGTTTTTCTCTGTCCTCATGCCTAGGCACTCCTATTCCCGTATTCCTGACAAGAGAAATGACATTTGCCGTGCATACAAAAACACACTTTGTATTGTGTAAGCCACAATGTTAAGAATAGCCTCTTAACTCTAATTAAACAATTAAATGTCTAATGTTCCCTCCATTCCAAGAGAGTACATTAATTAAGCACATTCTTGCATTCAACCAGACCTGTATTGGTCCTCTATCGGGCTCTTAATAAGAGCTTCAAAAGAAAGACTATTTCCTGAGCTGCACTGATGACATGAGTACAGTTTTTGCTGATCGAGAATAGGTTTTCATTTTAACTCATTGGGGGAGTACTACCGGAGAACACAGCGAGACAGAAAATAAAGACAAAACAAGACAGGGTTTAAAATGACAAATTTCAAAACTAATTCTACTGCTGAATAGATGTCTATCCTTTTGTTTGAATTATCAAAATATTATATCTTGCAGAAATACCTTCAACACAATATAGGATACTTTTTCGAAGTATGATTTTCAGTAACACTGTTGGGAAACTCTAATGCCAGTAAAATGGCTCTAATCACCTTAATGCTTACTTTAAACTGTCATAGTTAAGAACATTATTGTATCACATCATATCCAGGAATGTTGTTAATTTTATTTCCATAAGAGCTACAGTAAAATATTTATCTTAGTAGGTCAGGAGCTGAGAGATTAGCAAAGCAGCTTAGATAAACTCCTGGTCCCACAATATTGCCAACACTGAAAGTTAACTCAGCATTTATGGATTAAGGTGCGTGTAGTACAGAGACTTTATTTAAAGGTTTTAGATTGCTGGAATGGTCTATAAACAAAAATGCATAGTATACATACTAGAGCTACAACACCAAATTGCAAAATCAAATTATAAATGAGTACATTTACATAATTATATATTTATGCCTACACAGAAATATAAATATACTGTGCCTACTTACGAGTAGGCACAGTGATGATATTGAGCCTTTGCTGATGCCATAATTTTTCTCAGTTTCTTGGGGTGAACACTGATCTTTTGTGACATTATCAATTAAAAGTAGCCTGTCAGTGTTGACTTTAATATGACTCGTTGACCTTTTCTGTGTGCCTCATTAAAGAGTGCTCCACTGACAAAATTATTTAATTTACTGCTAATCAAACATGTGTTTATCGCATATGTGAGGAAAATTATTGAAATTACTTTGACTAAGAAACTAAGACATAATGTTAAACCTAACAAGAAAATAGTTCTAACGTCACACGGCCTTCATTTTCCTTGTTATCTTTCAAAAATAAAAAAAAAATCAAACATCAAGCATGTTTTATGTATGTGTGTGTGAGAGATATAGATATATGTGCTCAGCCATGTAAGTAAATAATTAAAAATGAAAAAGAGACTTCTGAGACATATCTTTCAGAGTGTGAAAGCCCCCCGCACCTGACCAGTATCTGGAGTGCAGGTGCTTTGAACATTATATATAGAGATTCTCATCTAATAAAAGGAATATCAATAAATACAGGCAAGAAATTGCATTTAAAAAAAACCTTGTCTCAGGATAGTAGCTTTCATTTCTCTTTTTGACTCACATAGCATCAGCTACAGTTACCTTAGCTTCATCATCATCTTGACATGGACCCATGGGGCCTGACTGGAAAGGCATGCAGGGCTTTTCATTCTATCAGAAAAAAAGATATATTAATGAATGGTAAAGTGATTGGCAGCAAGAGGAAATATATGTAAACAGTTAAAACACATAAAAGATGAGCAGTGCGTTTTTCGCTCTCCGGCATAAAATATACTCTGTTAGAGAAATATGCAAGATCAACTTGTCCTTTCCAAAATCCTCTAATCTGCTTGAATCTGAGTGTTTTGACCAGCAGAGGGCAGAAACCATCAAAACAAGCTAACAGATAACACATCTCCCAAACAGCAGATTGAGTGTTAATGGACAAAGAAAGCATATCTAGCAGACTCAGCAAATGTTTGCTAACACATCAGCCATAAAGTATTTGTAAGCCAATATGTCAGGGCTGTGTATCTGTCAGTGTGTTGCGTAGCTCTTGTGCTCCCTAAAGGACAACAACTACCAACTGTAGTAATAAACATAATTAAAAACATACTAACAATGATTTTTCAATACTTTCACATGCAGCAGACACAAATTGACATTAGCATCAATTTGAAGTCCTGTTTCTAGTTGTTGAACATTTACTCATCTGTTTTGGCCTCCATCTGTGTTTACCCTGCACTGATTACCACTGCCTGCCATTTGGTGGAGACAGGCAGGGAGCTAGCATGGACTATAGTTTGTTATTTGGATCTTTTTTTTAGCTAACAACCTGTTTTCAGCAGCAACAGGGAGCTGTTCAGAAAACAAGGCATATTATACCCACTGCATGTTGAGTCCAACAGCAGACTATCAGTGTTAATGGATAAAAAAGTGCACCTGGCAGGCTAAACACAGAGATATTAATCTCCAGAGCAGGCACATTTGGGCACTGGGCAATAGGCATTAGTTCAGAGATAACACATTCATAAGTCTGTATGTCTGGCTATATGTATCTGTCAGCTTGTTTTGTAGTTCTGCTACCTAGTTGCCAGAAATCAGCCAGTGCAATAAATTCAAATGGCTAACATGTTACTAAACAGTATCCTATATCCAGCTATCTCATCCTGTCATTTAAAGTGCTGTGTCTGGTCACTTATGTAAAATGAAATGTAACTTCAACATTTACTCACTTTTTTAGCTCTGCTTGGGCCTCCACCACCTCCAACTTGTAAAATGTCTGGCTCTTTAGCTTGCATGATGTTAGCTGATATGTTTGCAGGCACTGAGTAACTTTATGCAGCATTTGAGGATGGGAGGTGACAAGTGTCAGGCTACTTCCGCATCAAAGTTTTCACTTTAAAACTGCGTTGTCATTTAAAAACCGCTTTTTGTACGAGCGTTGTAGTTTCGAACCGGAACTAATTTCCCTCCTAACTCAACAAGTGGCAACCTACCACGACGTCACCCATTGGTTTGTGAACTGCCGTATTGAAGAGTTTTGACGTCGCCATTTTGTTTTGTTTTCTTTTTTGGAGCCAAAAGATGAGGACGAGTGGGTGGAGCTGGGGAGGATTGATCTGACCTGTGAACCTGAGGTCATTAAGCACGCCCACCTACACCTGACTGTACCCGGAGTCTACGTCCATTTTTATATACAGTCTTTGACTGCACCGTGCGAAGTTGCTGTCAACAAAGTTCGCTTCCATAATCTGAGGTAAACTTCATAGCTAAATATTAAAGTAATCTTAATAGCTAATTGCATTTATGCCCACATTTGGCAAATGGAATATTCTTATGTTATTTTAGCTGAAGTTACCATGTGTAAGCTAACGTTAAACTGTTAAACCGTTGTGTAAAAAATATTCCGTTTTTAATTGGTTTTGCAGAACATGAACAGACTTCAGAACAGCTTCTTCCTCCAAGCTGTGAGCCTGCTACATGTACACTGTGTCACATACGGTCACACACCAGGACTCATGAATATGATGAATAATGGCTTCTGGACTTAATGCCTATCTTCATTAGGCTACTCGTGAGCAGCTGCAATATGTATTACAGCCAACCTACAGACGGTTGCACTATGCTCACTTTAATTGTAAAGACAGCTTTGGGCTGTATTCATAGTTTGCTGCACCAAGTGCTGAAAGCTTTGAAGTATTATGTATATTCTTATTTCTACTGTAATTTATACTTGTTACTAAAAAATCATGTTCCCGTAGAGATTCAATTACCTCTCTTTAAGAAGCAAACTTGTGAAAGTGACAGTTTTTATTTTTGTTTCATTTGATTGCAAATTTCTATTTTCTATTTTATTAAATGTTCCTGGCCTTGTACATTGACAATGACGGATTAAGAGAGAGATATTAGAGATTGTGCTTTCCTTATGTGTACTTCTCAATTTTAATAATACTGAAAACTAATTCACCAAAGTTTCCTATTAGATTCAGAGAGATATGGTAAAGTTGGAAAAACAAGGCAACACTTTTTCTCTGTCATGGTAAATGCACCCAGGACTGTTTAATCATGGTAGGTTTTTCAATTACAGTAAGCTATGAATAAAACGAACATACATGAGCTGTACTGACAACTGCTTTGAAATCTAACTGCTAAATGTGCTAGAGTTAATCCATCACTTAATTCCAGTTTAATATTTATAAATACTGTCTTTAAAAATGTATACCATTACCTATCAACAACAGCAGAAATGAAATCAAAGACAAGAAACTGAACCTAGTAAAGAAAGAAAGAAATACAGAGCTGGTGTGTTAGAGATCCAGATATTGTTTTAAGGAGCTGGCAAGTTTCAGGAAGTGGGCAGTAGGCAATTGTTTTCCATCAGCTGTAACATCATTATAAGGCAATATGTTAGGGGTTTGTATCAATCAGCTTATTTGAGCCTTTATGTTTCCAAGCTGCCAAAATTAAACAAATTCTAAAATAAAAATTAAAAACATCACGCTGATCTAAAATTATGTCAATCTGTCTCTTGAATTGAAACACTCTCAGACTCTATCTGCTCACCTAAAATAGATCTTTAAAAGATATAACCTGTGATCACTTTTTGATTTCAACATGTCATGTTAAAAGCGGAAGCATTACTGTATGTTCTGTTCATCAATGGAGCAGACACTGTGATAAAGATGCCAGTTTATGGCAAATAAACAGCCAGAGAAATACAAATGAACAAATTCAAAAATATTTACTTTAGATATGGAGTTTTATTAGGTTAGAAAAAGGAAACATGCTGTAAGGTTCTTGTTTAAACTAATAAGGGACTTTAGATCTGTAATGTATGGTTTGCCTTTTTCTCTTCATCACATTAATAACAGTGATAATACAAGATTCTTAAATAGTTATTTATACTTATATAATTTGGCGAAATTGAACATATACAGCCATGCCAATAAAGCCCAGACTGACTGAAAGATAAACTAACCTGAAAACAGAGAGAAACGGAGATAGACAGGGAGAGAAAGAGAGAATAGCTCACTTGTGAGCTTGCAGCTAGCCCTTCCTGCCCATTGTGTGTTTGTTTTTGTTGGCCCATACGTGTCAGTGAGTGGCAGTGAATGAGGGACTGACTGAACAGAGACAGACAGAGCTAGAGACAGAGAGATGGGCACCTGAGGCCACTGTGAACATTCATACTGTATGACCAGTCTTATAATCGCATGAGGTAGCAGTCCTGTAGGTCTCCCTTTGAACCACTAACCCCATTCAACAGAGGAAGACGGAAACATCTCCCCACCCCTTTGTGGTCACCAGCATTTCATTTGCAATCTAAATCTAAAACACAGGGTGCTGGAGAGTCACATCAAAGGGCTTTCTGATAGCTCGGATAGAGCAAAGACTTGAAATAAAATGGCTAATTACGAGTGTTGATTAGTAGGCCATGTAAGCTACAGACTAATTGGATTGCGCAATGTAGTTCTCCTTTTGTTTTCTGTGCATCTTAATGATTTTTTTTTTTTTCTAAAAAGGCTGAAATGTTGAGACATGCTTTTGTGTTTCCAGGATTAAAAATGGGGGCTTATATAAATATGTACAGTATATCGTACAAACATTCAACTCTATGGTTGTGTTTATTTGATCCAAACGGAGCTATCCACATATTCATAAACACTAGATGTGAAAGCTCTTTTGTGTTAGTAGAACTGTTAGAATTTCCATCTAAATACATTTCAGCTGGGTACAATGGGCTTCTATTTATGTATTCAGTCTCTGTTTTCAGTTTCATCCTGTCAGAGGTCGAATAATGAAGCCTGAAAGAGTTGTAATAATGGAACACATGCAGTTCATTTCCCCTTTCCATGTGTAAACGAAGATTTTAAAGTTAAATCTAATTGGGCTTCCTAAAAAGCGTTAAAAAAAGCTTTACTGTAACACTATAGGTCAAGTAAACCAGCACAAAACTAAAAAAGCTTATTCTGTCCTGTGTCTTCTGTCTGTATGAAGAAGGGAAGAACAGGTGGGACACCTGCTCTGAAGTGGAGCAGAATGAAAGATGAAATGAGCATGAAACAAGGACCCGCTGACGAAGATGAGGTGATATGACTGGAGGCACCAGAGCAGCAACTAAATGGACCTTTAGGTGAGACTGTTGTGTGAAATGCTGTTTCCAAAGTCAAGAACAAATTCTAAAGCTTTGCATTTTAAGCCCATGGACAAGAGGTAATTTTTTAAAAGAAAGGAAATTATCTACATTATCTCATTGACAATCGGGCAAGCTTTGTCTGCTGAAGATCATGCGGTATGATTGAAAGCTCCAGAACAACTACTGATTGGAGCTTGATGTGAGATTGTAAATGTCAGTGGTTACATTACTGCTGTGAAATTTCCAAAAACTTAAAATATATATATATATATATATATATATATACATATAACAAATGTATCATCTGGAAAATGAAACCCCTGACACTCACACAACTGTATAATTCTAAACCTAGTGTTTGCTTCTCTGCAGAGATGCAGAGCGATGGAGGTTGATTTTAGACCGATTTTGCTCTCTGCACACAGCCACCCTATTATGTGAAGATGTCAGAAACAGCCACTTGTTGTTACTAAGGAGATCTGTGAGGCTGACTGGGATCTATAGGATGTGGCCGAATGGAAAATCAGGCTTTTTATTGTAAGGAAAAAGATGAAATGAAAGACATTTCTTGCTAACTGATTTTCTAAATGTCTAAATCCATATACATAGGACCATGGTGACGGGTTACTGAAAGGAAGAAAGAATAATAATTGATATGTTCAAATTAATGGTTTGTACTTTTTATTTCCATTTAAAATGAAAATGGGTTCAACGTCTATACCATATGATTCCACCATGTATAAAAAGTGTGAGACAGGATGGTGAAACGCACTTGCACATTCACAACAAAAGGGGAAAACGGAGGAGGTAGGGAGGGTAGTGGAGGGGAGGGGGGGTCGGTGACAAGCTCCAGCGAGGGGAGATTTCAGTGCAGGTGTCCTTGGGTTTTTTTTTTTCTCTGACAGCTCGGAGACAGGACCCGACCGTAAGTAGCCTAAGTCTGTTGAGGAGGAATCACAGCTGATAAAATAATAAATGTTTGATCATCTGCCATGAAATCCGAAAAGAGCAGCGAAGGAAAGATACGCTCGTCTGGATGAGAGACCCCCGCTGGGTGAAGACACGCAGCGTATGTGTTAGCTGAGCCGTGAAAGCTCGCTGCCATTGACTGGAGCTGAGGCTGAAATGGGAGCAAAGCGATGAAAACCGAGCGCAGGGGAGTGAACATCCTCAAGCAAATGATCACATCACCGATCATTTCGAGGTATTAGGCATCGTTTTCAGATTAATAATCCGCGATATTTGCCACTGTCTGGACATTCACAGTCGATGCCGACGGCTTGTACGGTGGCATCTATTGTCGCCAGACAAATTCCTTTTTTTTTTTTTTTTCCCATTGTGCAGATGTGGTCTGCAAGAAAAATAAGGCCTGTTCGGTGGGTGAAACGTTCAGGGACTAATCACCGATCACGATGAACAGTGAATCAGTATTGATAATCTCCACCAATACAGGTTTCTCCTGGATAGATCTTCTGTACTGTTTCTTCGTGTTATGGATCATATGCCATGTTAGGTGAGGGATGCATGTGAAAATAATGTGAGAGGCATGTTGAATTTTGCACCCGAGATCCACTGAACAAGGAGCACCAGCTACAACAAGCTTATTGTTGTGACACCCTGAAAAGCAAACAAAACCCTTAGCTGGTTTTCTCTCCTGTCATCCTGCTGGTCAGGATGGGACTAACGTGACTCTGCTGGATGTGAGGCGCACATGCCCTCCCTGTCCCTGTTGCTGGACGAACAATGCAAAGCTCTCGGGCGGCCGGTATGGACACAAATTTCACTGATGTTTCCTGGGGGCAGGGTTTCACTGACTCCAGTCAGGAGCCAGTCTGGTCCTCCACTGCTAACTGCGTGGTGAAGGTGGTGCTCATATCTCTCATTGTGTGTGTGTCCTTGTTTGGGAATGTGGTGGTTCTGCTGGTATTCCAGAGGAAGCCTCAGCTGCTTCACGTTGCCAACCGCTTCGTCCTCAACCTGCTCCTCGCAGACCTACTGCAGACCATATTAGTCATGCCCTTTGCCATTGCAGCCACCGTGCCAGGTGTGTGGCCCCTGGATGCCCGACTGTGCCAGGCCCTGGTGGTGCTCATGCACCTTTTTGCATTTGCCGGGGTTAACACCATCATAGTTGTATCTGTGGATCGCTACCTTGCCATCATCCACCCTCTGTCATATCCCACCCGCATGACCCCTCACCTGGGCACCAACCTGATCATCTGCACGTGGGTGCTCAGCTTCCTGCAGAGCACACCTCCCCTGTACGGTTGGGGGGCCATTGACTTTGACCGCCATCACAGTGTGTGCTCAGTGGTGTGGTCCTCTAGCTTGTCCTACTCTGCTGTGGTGTCCACCTTTTCTTTCTGGCTGCCTGTGCTCATCATGCTGGGATGTTACTGGATGGTGTTCAGAGCGGCTCGGAGGCAGAACGCTCTCGTGCATCCCATACAGACACAAGCCTACTCCCAGCCCTGTCCACAGGACTTCCAGGGACCCAGCAGTCCGCAGCGGCAGCCCCAGGCCCAGCCAGCCAGTTCACCTGATGGGCCCTACTCAGCCAGAGGATACCCTGTTCGAGTGAGGCACAGACGCTTCCACTACCACTGCAAGGCAGCTCGTGTAGTTTTTGTGATCATGGCTTCATATATCCTCAGCATGGGGCCTTACAGCATACTGAATACTATATCTATGAGCACCAGAGCAGCCATACCCCCGTGGTTGTCCTCCCTTGCCCTTGTGCTTTTTTTTTTACAGTGCTGCCTACACCCCTACATATATGGTTACATGCACCGTAGTGTGAGGAAGGAATTCCTTGCTTTGCTTTGTGGACTGTTCTGCAAACAGGGCCGTCCAAGCCAGAGCTCAGCTGTAGAGAGCTGCTTCACTACTACAGAGGGACGCTCAGGTGCCCACCCTCACCTGCCCAGCCTGGCTGCTCGAGTCCTCCCTCTGCGGACTTGGGAAGAATGCACAACATCCTCCACTCCCACTTTTGAGACGAAGTCAAGGGACAGCCGTAAAGAGACCACGTCTACCAGCATCAGCTCTGAGAGGGAGCTCACGGTCCACAGCAAACAAAGCACATAAACTGCCTTGAGGATCCATCACATAGACCACATTTGCTCTTATTTGAGGAGATTGTCATACAGTGTGTTCACACATATGCTAATATGCCTTCTTTACAACAGGGTCATTCATTCTGAAGTTGCATTGTAGTGGCACTTAATCACCAACATAACAATCTTTTACAATTTTTTCATCAGCCTGATTAACTCGAAGTCAGATATATCTCTTTGTAAAGAACTTGGTCCGTTTATTGTTATATTATGAATTTGTAACAGAATCGGCTGTGTGAAAGAAATCTTAGATAATGAGTATCTATTTTCACTAAGTCATATGAAGAAAACAGAAGGTTTTATATGTAAACCACATAAATCAGACTTTGTGCAGTTGTTCTTATGTTTTGTCTCTACAAACTGTCATTACTATTTTATATGAATGCAATTATTGTACAAGCTACTGTTACATAAAACGGGCAAACAGACTAAATTTTAGAGTAAAACCAGAAATTACATTTAATTTGTATTTTGCGTCTTTGCCTGCAAGTCTATTGTCAATGCCACTGGGTTTTTTTTAATCTAGACTTGCTGTGTAGAGATAGAAATTGCTATGTTGGATCAAAGTGGTTGGTGTCCTGAACACTTTGCTTTAATTATGGGCCATATATGTCTCTGATAAGATATTGAGCTGCAGTATCTGTGCAACTACTCTATCTCCTTTAAACTTTTTGTGTGTTGTATTTTCTGTGATCCTGCTGGAGGGCAGAGGATGTAGGCTACTGTCCTTGTGTTAGTGCAAGCAAGCTTCGCCTGCATCTAATGAACTCAGGGTTTGCTTGTGGAAAAATACATAGTGCCCGTCTCTGTTCTTGAATCTTGTTGAGCAAGTGAACATAAGTGTGTTTACGTCCTTGTCGCAGTAACTCTTCTTAGTCTTAAAGCGCCTTTTGAGTAAATGAGTAGAATAGTGATTCATGGTGCCTGTTAGTTACAAAACACACAAGGGTTGGTGACTTCCTTTCCCTGATGGGAGGGCCACGCAAACAAGGTTGTCTTAGCCTCTTTGTTTCCTTTAACTCTTGTTCAACTTAGGTGAAATTTAGCATCTTAATTCAGTGCCACTGTATATTTGGGACTCAGTATTTGCTGCCCATGTAATGTCAGCCTCTCTTTGAGGAAGTGCAGTATTTTTGTTAAAAAAAAAGTACAGTGTGTACAAAGCAGGGTATGCTCAAAAGATAACTCCTTGCACCAGTTATTTAACAGACTGTATTATATATAACATATTGATATATAACAGATGTCTCATATTCCACTGTACACATGTAGATTTGTAAAGATACCTCCTGATACAGGATTTTTAATGGAAAACCCTGTCTGCTTAAAGCCACGGAGAGGATGAGTAGTTATCTAAGTGTTATTTGGCTGCCATGACTCATCTCATAGAAATATAATTCATTGATTTGATTGGGTAGATGATGTGTTGCCAAAGGATGTTATAGATGCATCACAACATGTCATCACAAATGATGTGCATCATTTAGTCATCATTTAGATTTTTTATATCCTTTAGGGAAAGTGAAAAAAATTGTCAGAATGACCCAGGGTGTTCCTGTTTTATTATTAAGAAGATGAACATGATATTTATGTGTGTATATATATATATATATATATATATTATTATTATTATTATTATTATTATTATTATTAATACTATTATTAGACTGTGATTGAGAAACAATTCACAGTGTATCAGACCTGACTGGAGTAGTATGGATTTGAGCCTTTGTTTATTCAACAGGTCACTGGAGAAATCCATAGTACAGTATTACAACTGACAATCAAACTTGCAAAAGAAGTTTGCCAATGTTTCTCTGTAAAGACAAAGGGATACAGTGTGTCATACAATTTATCATCAAAAAAGAGAAAATTACGTTTTCAAGTGCTTTAAAACTACATATTTTTGTGATTTCTATTGTGCTTTTGTATTATTTCTGGTTGCATTATTCAACATCTAAAGTTGTCTGTTGTTTAATAAAAGTGAATTATATGTAGTGTTTGTAAAAGTGTTAAATTCAATTTCGCAGGTAGGTTTTCTCATAGTAAGCAAACGCTGGAGACTAAGTTGATCTTAGGTGTGTCGAGGTTTCTCATTGTCCACATCAACTAGTGCCTGGCTTTAGATATGAGCAGGATCTCATGTACTTAGATGGAGTCTATAGAGTCTCTGCATTTCACACCAGACAAAACAACGTTCTGTCTAACCTACAGACGTCCATGGAACTTTAGAGTAAGAAAATGATAGAAATCAAAGTTATGTTAGGATTATCTTTGTTTTTGAACATCACCAGCTTGCCAGGAATGAAATGAAATTTAAACAAATGCCAGAGGTTCTTAATTCAAGGTTTTTGTGTATCTGTGGCAAAGTTCAACATTTTCAAAGTCAGAACAATAAAGTTAGTTAAGTTTACAGAAATTCATGAACATTTTGATGGAAATGTTTAAAATGTGCCAATGCTTGCTCCTGCCCTTATACTGTATATCTAGGGCTCATACCTGTGCAAATACAAAGACTACAATATGTGGAAAGGGGCGACTGAAGAGGGAGAATAAGATGTGGCCAAGAATAGCACACTACAGTGCACATTGTCTGCATTAAATCATTAACTAGCAAGAGAATTCTTGCAATTATTATATATTCATCCTTACATCTCTGAGTATGCTTATTTGCTGTGTTTTGGTTTCAGCCGACTACATTAAACTATAGGTAGCAGCTGGACACTGCATCTATGGCTTCATGTCCAGACATGAAAAGTAAAGAACAAGGTTGAGTGAATGTTCATCTGTTCACTCTAGTGGCTCAAAGAAAAGAACATGGCCTTCATCTTGGATTAACTGCATTTATTTGTAAAAATGTTATCACCTTGGGTGATGACTCCACACTGCTCGAAGCAAAAGACAGCAGTATTTTATGTAGTTACAGTTCAGCAAACTGCTTATTAAAATCTAAAAGGGTGCATCTCAACGGTGCATATGTATTTAATCAGTAAATTCATGGACTGCGGTATGATCAGCTAGGTGAGGATCTCTCCTGTGGCCAAACATGTTAGGCATGTCACAGAGATCGTCCTTAATGTGCAACACACTGTAGTTGTAGCATATTCTTCGATGATACAGATGTGCTTCTTAACCAAGTGTGACCTTTGTTATTCAAACTTAAGTGTAGCCATCAAATACAAGAAAATGGACATGTATCGTCGTAATGTCAGTGTTTTATATTGTTTCTGAACTACAATACAAGCTGATATTTTAAGGATTTACAGCCCAATCTTTACCTCAACAAGAAAAAGAAAAAAGAATGGAAAGTTTCATAAATGTGACAATCTTTAAGTAGCATTCTCTCACTCGCTCGCTCTGTACAGTATATGTACACAAAGGTTTTCATCATTACAATATAAGTAATGGCTGAAAAACAACATTTAGACATAATATAAAAGAAAAAAAATACAGAACATTTTACCTTCAGAGACTTAAAAACATTTCATCTTTTCTTGTTAAACCCACCAAAACAAACTGCTCATTAGATCATTGGAACCCCCACTGATTTTCAAGGCGCCACTCAACATATTACTGGTCAACAGTGAACACAAAATTATATATATTTTAAAAAAAAAAAAGAAAAAAAAAAAAGAAAACAATAGCAACATATGTTTAAAGCACAAAAGAGGACGGGCTCTGCTCTTCAGGTCTTTCCATTATAAATGATGGTTTCAATTCAGGTCCATACAGACCACTTTATCACACCGCCAGCACTGAAGAGGCCAGTGCTGCGACAGCAAGGAGTCAGTCTCTCCCTCAGTCCTCTAGTCCACTTTGACCACACTGTAGATCTTATTTACAAACCAGAAGCAGGCGAAGAAGCCAATTGTACCTGAGAAGAAAACATGTGACAGGTTAGAGGAATGATTTGATAAATGTTATTAAAAAAAAAAGATAAAAAATAAAGCAGAAATCAAGAAACGATATGTGGAACTAGCTGCCTTTGGGAATCTGTTTGGGACAAATATGAGTTATGTGCAAAATTAATGAAAGGCCACATGGTCCTGAATTGAATGTCCTTCAGGAGGCATGGGCACAAAAAATATATATATTCCATCCACTAGAAGCTTGAAAAATAACTTTTGACAGAGTTGAGACTGCAATCTCAACAACTGTGCAAAAAAACCCAGAACCAACACTTCATTTTGTCAGGGAAGAGAGCATATTTCTCTGAGCTCCACCAATGTTGAGAAACCAGATTGGTCAAAATCCTGGATCATTTCATCTGGGTATAAAAGTCCTATCTGACTGCTCAATGGGGGCCATGCAGCCCAATCCCGAATTAAGTTGTGATCAAAGTTGGGATGAGGTAAAAAAGAAAAAGACAGACAACAAAATAAAAATTTAAAAATGGGAAATGAGAGAGATTAGGATTATTTAGATCAAAACGGTGCAAAGGAGGGAAACTGATAATCTTTTCCTTGAATCCTTGGATTATTTCTTGGTGATAATCTTTTGACATCTCGTCCCCTTGCTACTTACAGCTCTGCCTTAAGATAGTGTCAAACAGTGCAGCAGTGACAAGCAGGGCTACAGGCTAACTTTTTTTTATCTGGCCTCATGACAGAATAACACCAGAAAGTATGTCATCATCTGACATCATGGTGAGCCTCATTTCTGGGCGACGTAAAGACTAGACGTGTATTTGCTGGTTATCTACCCCTGTATAATATCCTCTTTCCACACACATCCCTAGTCTCATCTGAGAGGGTGTGCAAGAGAGCTGGACAGGGTCAGACAGTGCCGTTACCATGTCAACAAATGTCAATCTTTGTGTCTTTTAACATAGAGACGAAACCGGCAACAATGTTCTGTTCATCCTGGCTTTGTGATGACGTGTGTCACGACGTACACAGATCTGCACAACCTGAGTCACACAGCTGGATTTTAAGTGCAAGCACAGAAAACTCGTCTAGACAGCATTGGTCAGGAATCCTGAGTGCATATAGACTTATTATCTTCCATGGCAACCAGTGCATGTGGTGCCTGTATCTTTTGATCTACAGAACAAAAAGAACCAAAAAAATAAATAAATAAAACAAGGCTCTGGTTTGTCAAATCAAACCATAGATAGTAGATTTGACCCAAATAAGTCTGCAAAACTAGATCTGACCAAGAGGGACTTTGAACATTCCAGTCTCATTTCACAAAGTCTCTCTGATTTTCATTAAACTTCAAACAGATTTAAAAATGACAGTTCAAATGGGACCCTTGCACATAAATGCTCTTTAGCTTCATTTGACATAGTGCTTTTGTACTGCCGATAGAGAAATAAGAAGGCTGAGGCTTGGCTTCTGCTAAATGATAAGCAAACAATTGTTGCACAATAGTTTAGTGACTACTTCCTGGTGGAGTATGTCATAGGAACAGGATAGAGATCCTGAATCTTCCCTCTACAATCCAGGTGACATTAGCTGGTACTTTGTAACCACTGAGCAAACAATACCATTCATATCTATAAATCTACACACCCCTTTCTGCCTCTGATATACAGGACGCTACTTCCCTGAGCTTCTTCAGTGGTCATAAAAAAAAAAAAAAACACTGCAGTGAACCAATTTTTTTCAACAATGCATATAATATATATAGATGATCATTTGTGTTTTGTGAGCTCCAAAACAAAAAGCAACAAATCACAATATGATATCCAGGTATCATTGCAATATGTCAAGAGAAGCAGGATACTTTAAGAGCTGACAAGTCACTTAACTCAAAAGCCCCTTTTACACATCCTGTTCAATGCTGTAATGTTGGACCTTCAATTCAACTCCCCGTTCTATATAACAGGTACGAACACAGAATGCGGGGGCATTGTCATTCCTCCTTTATCCCAGCAGCGGAGGTAGTCACAGAGCCAAAACGGCGTCTGTGTAAAAGGGAGAGCAAGCATGGCAAGCCAGACGCTGTTGTGTTACAAGTCACGCCTCTGATGCTGGAATGCAGGCATGTTATCTAAAAATCACACACGGGGAGGGCATTTTGCGAGCTTCGTTTGCATCAGTGTAAATAAGCAAAGGCAACATAACAAGTGTTCTTCTTAATGTCAGTATAGCAGGATCTCTGTAAAAAGGCCTCACCTGTGAAGAGGAAGAAGATAAGGACCATAATCATAGTATATCCAAAGTAGAGGAAGGTGCTGGCTGCTCCAATTATTTGCAGCTTCGAGAAGAAGTAATGCACAGCATAGATGAACAGATAGACTGCTGTGAAGCCGCTGGTCAGGAAGGAACGCCACCACCAGTGGTAGTCCTGGACACATGACAAAAGATGACATGTTAGGATTCAGCATATGAGGATGGATCAAATTAAGTCTGGCCCAGGAGAGAAAAACAGGCATAAGTAAGCCTCATTGGTGTTGATACAGTCATACGCTATGCAAAAATATTAATAGCTTTCATGTATTTGGCTGTATACAGCTCTACACTCCTGTGCCTGAAAAATGTGGGAATGAAGGTAAGATATGCAGAAAATGTGAAATGATCTTTTTGACTTTGGGTTTACTTTAATGAAATCCATTGTTATAAACTAAAGTTTGATGAAAGAGACAAAGTTCTCTGAATATTCAGGTACCTCAGCACATAGGTGGAAGTAGCAGAGCAGAATTGTGGCCTCAGAGCAGGTGATGAGTAGAATAATGAAAACCAGGAACAGGAACCCGAACATATAGTACATCTGATGAGACCTAAAACACAAACACATACATATGAACTTATAGGAGACAACATTAGACAAAGAGCAACACCCTGCTCTAAAGACTACCAGTCATTCAGGAGTTCCTGACAATCAGGAAAAACAGCATTCCTTTATTCTTACCAAATGCTGTTGAGAATGAAAAATAGCTGGATGAAGATGCAGCCAAAGGGCAGGATGCCACCCATCACAATACCAGGGATAGGTTTTGTAAAGAAAGATTGCTCAGGAATTTGACGGGGGATCTGGTTTGTTCGCACTGGTTGCTCAATTGCCTGCACAGGTCCAGAAAAAGAGATCAAATTATTACATTTCAAACACACATACATTTAATCTACAAATCAATCATTTCAAGATAGACATATTAATAAACTAGGAGGCCTAACTCACAGGTTTCTTGAATCCAAAGTAGGCACCAACAAAGGTAAGGGGCACTGAGATTCCAAACCACAGCGCCAAAATGGCCACCAGAGTGCCAAAGGGGATTGCTGCTGAGGAACCCTCCACCCAAAGGATCAGGTTCATCAGGAAGAAGTCCGCAAACACAATACTAGGGAAGAGAGATGAACAAAGGACAATGACACAAGGAAAAAGATCACGAGAGGGCGTGTACAGTGCAACATGTCAATCATGCACTCATGGACAGAAATTAAGTACAAAGAAACAAACGAACAAAAGCTAAGCAAATGTAGCAAGTGAGCTTACCCTGGGCACAAGAGTGCTGTCAGCAAGACGTTTGTCTTCCACTTTTCACCTCCAAAAGCTGAAAATAGAAAAAGAGATGGATGAGAATATCATTATAAAAAGACCACATAGACTGTAGCTCTGTCTGTGTCAACTGTTTAGACTGAAATTAACTTTGCAGTCAGGTTTTCACTGGACACTTACTTTTGTAAAGGCGTGCAGACACATAGCCAGCGGGTGTTCCCAGCAGAACCCAGAGGACCACAGCACATGTCATGAGAGCCCCTCTGTTGGCTGGTGACAGGAAACCCAGGCAGGCCAGGACTGCAGTGGACAAACAATTATTAGTTGACTCATTCAGACATACCACCACTACTGCAAATTAACTACTGAAACATCAATGCAAAGACAGCGTTTAATGCCACTCTCCTCTTAGTCTGGTAGTACTGCTATCTGCTAACTTCACACAGTAAAACCTAATATAGAAAAATATTAAATTGGCTCAAAAATGTATATGCCTCATATGCAAGTCAGTATATTGTAAAGGCTCACACAGATGGATCTTCAAACTTGTTCTGAAGGTGGAAATATTTTTCACTTGAATTATTCTACTAGCCGTGATGGCAAAATAAAGATCTGGTGAGCAAATTAAATGAGGTTTGTATTGGGGATCGGAGCTAAGCTTTAACTTGCATTATCTTGCTAGTTTCACATGTCTATTTTAATTTAGTTTTCACATGCAATCTGTTGTAATGTTCAATATACAAAACTAATTGATATCTATTCAGTATCAGCATTTTGGTTATCAATAACAAGGCAGCCTCTTAGTTTATACTGACTGCAAAAAATACTGTAACTGATTGATGTTCTGCTGTTGTGTTTGCAAAAGAAAATGTGACATATTTTCCAATCATTGATAAACTGTATATGTGCAACAAAAAGGAAAAGTGGGACTAATTATAGTTCATAAGAATGAATCTCTATTTCAAGGTATGTAACTAACACCTGTATTACATATTAAGCCTTATGTAAAATATTCCTTACAGAGTGTGATGAATGTCATGATGAAGATCTGGGTGCCCTGTCCAAGGAACACAGACAACAACATGCCTTTCCTCGGGGGACGGAAAACATCCCCATGCACCTGCTTCCACCCCGACTCCTCCTGTGCATCCTCCTGCGAAGGGTGGCAGACAACGATAAAGCAACAGTCACAATCAAGGAATTACTTAACATTTCCAAATAATAAAAGGTTAACCAACCACCAATCAGTGAATACGACCTCATAATCTCACACCTGCCAGCAAAGCAAAATACGGTGAAGACTGAGAAAACTCAATTGACCAAAAGCTGTACATTTTGGTGTGAAAAACTCCTTATTAATTTCTTAGGTATAAGCCCCTTTCTTGAAAATTGTATGTTTGAAAAAGTATCCACACCCCATTTTGCATGTTGTGCTATGTGGCACACCCAAACACCAGATTTAATAACCACAAATAGTTTTGTTCAAAACGGTTTTCGATAAGCTTACATAGGGTAGAAGGAATTTTTCCTTTGTCGATGGAAGCTTTATCAAGTCTGCCTGTGAAATGTAACACAATATATATAATTCTGGGTACTGTGCAACTGGTATGTTAGGTGGTATGATAACCAGCAGAATTAAAGCAATAGCCATATAACTGTGAAAAAAAAATGACCAGTAAACACTCAGTTAAAGCAAATGAATTCCTCAGCCTCCAATTTAGTGAGTTTCGGGTAAATTCTAATAATTTCATTATCCACCGTGGGGAAAAAATTAGAAGCACAAAACATTAAATAACCCTTTAAATCCCAATAACATAAACTCAATAATGTATGGTCATCTAGCTAAAGACAAGGCTGTACGCCAAAGTTCCTGGAAAACAGTTTGCTTAAGAATATTAGGTTTTCCACAAAAACGATATACACTACTTTAAATAGTTCATTTTCATGGTGACAACATAGTATCCTGCAGTACACAAACAAAACGACAGCTAATCAGATTCAATCTGTAACCTTAAGAGTAATCTCTGTTTTTGTTTTCTTTATAACAAATGCATCTACAAGAAGTCTTAATGTGTACGCTACATTCATACACACATCTGGAGCTCAAAAATGTTTTTACCTGGTCCACCTGGTTGTATCTAGCAATGTCCTTGTGCAGGGTTCTCAGCATGATCATTGCAACCATGCCAGACAGGAAGAGGACAATGACCAAGGAGTTCATAATACTGGAAAAATACACGAGACATACCATGGCATCAGCTAACAAGCATCAAGAACCACAGAGTTTTAGGAGGAAAGGGTTTCTATGGTGTACAATGTGAAAAATGTCCTCATACCTAAACCACTGGATGTTGGTGTGAGGCATGGAGACCAGGATGTAGTCCCACCTACTGGCCCACTTGATTGCATTGTTTTCCTGTTAAAAGGAAGTAAATGTATTGGTAAAAACACTGAACACAAAATTTAGTTTTTCTCATTCTCATTATTCCTTGGAAATTGTTATGCATTAGTTGCATATAATTTGTTATATAATTCAATTGGTCCTACAGTTTGGAGGCCTACCTCAAATGTGACAGAGTAGGTGTAAACTACTGAGACATCACTATTAAACTCTCCAGGGACCTCCATCGGGTTGGTTCCATCACAGTTTGGGTTTTTCTCATCTTGATGTTTGATACTGTTGCACACAAAACACACAAAATCATTGAGGTAAGACTATTCAGTCATTCAGTTGCAGCATGTTGAGGTAGATTAGACATGAATCAAAGGATGAAAAGGTGAAATCATATTTACTGTATCTACTATGAACCAACATTTACCTCTTTGGCTCCAGGGTGGCAGCAACCAACCGAGCCCCTCTCCATCCTTCTGTTTCTCCATTGTGGAAAGTGATCCTGATGTCCACATGGTTGAAGACGTAAAATGTATTCTTCTTGTTGAACTCGGACTGAAAAATATAAAAAATTTTACTCAATATCAGGTACTCTGATTCTTCTGTGCAATATTTGTAAACAAACATCTATGTGTTGCTAAGTATCTTTTATACTGAAATTGTCTAATTCAAAGAATTTTATAAAATGACTTCCAACTTCACCTTCATACTGCTTACATCGGTTGTATTATTCTGTAAATGTATGGCCCGTTCTGATGTCATGTTTAAGACTTTGCTAAAGGATCAAATACTGTTTGAGACACCTTTGACAAATCAGAGGATCCTGGGTAACTGAGTATATCAGAATGAGGACCACTTCACTTGTAGATGACCACTTGGGTAATATTTATTATGTTAAGTGGAGTACAAACTCAAAGACAGAAAGCACGACTCACATTGATGACACAAGCATCTTTAGGTCTGCCGTCTGGCGTAACGAGGCAGCCAATTGGGAAGCCCGGGTTGCAGTACTTCTGACCATCTTCCACATCATAGCACCATGTCACTGGCATGTTGTCAATGATCCTGAAGAAATAATTTGTTAACCTCAATAACGTTCTTGATCTCTGTCTTCTGTCAGTGTTCATGACAATTTGCTGACAATTTTCCTTTACTGCTGTCATCCATCTTTCAAACAAAATGCCCATACTACTAATGCTGTAACTCACAAATAAAGAATTTCAGTACACTGCAGTGCATATTTTACTAACCAGTGGTGTTGATAGTTCAGCTGCATCCCCATCTTGAGAAAATCCAGTTTGGTTGCATCCTCCTGGGTGCCTTTCTTGTAGTTTTTTGTGCACACTGCTTTGCATTTAACATCTTGTTTAAAGTTGAACTGTAAAATACAGATGAGAGTGGTGTTGCATCAAGAGAGTACATAAACAAATTGGGCTGATATGGAATCAAAAATAAGCAACACCGTAACTTTCATGCAGGCTTAGATTTACAAGTAACACACACCTTGTATGGTGAAGACTCAATTCTTTCACCAAACAGCACCTGTCCAAGGTTCTCAGAAGGCCTCATTTCCTTGGCATCTTTGCAGAAGTCGAACCTTTAACAAATTCACAAAATGTGAGGATTATAATAAAGCTGGAAAATGTATATACAGCCATTCCAGAAATTGCATTAAGCAAAAACTAAATAATACTTACACGTCATACTCATAAGGCAGGACTGACTCCACTGAGTCTAAGCGATTGACAAACAGCTGAATCACTGTCTGTAAAAAAAAAAGCAAAAGCACTTTGTTTATCAGTCTATGTTTGTCTCACGAGCTGAATCTACGGGTAAAACCTGCCAAAACCTGTGCTACGAGTGCTGAGAAGTTAACAGGCCAAGAGCTGCCATTATTTGAATCGGTAGTAATGTGCTACTGCCAACGGTCTCATGCTAAGCTGGCGAAAAACCCGACACATCTGAAAGTATATACGTATATATATATTTATATATCCCCTTAGCAATGTCAGCCAGCGCTAAAACAAAAACAAATAAGATAGTGGTACATCAGAGTATTATTCCAGTGTTACGGCTCCAGGTAATAGCCGGGGCCTACCTAGGGCACTGGCTTGCTAGCAAGATTAAGGAAGATAGCAAATTTATATATATATACATATATATATGACAATTACAACTTCAGCAGAATATCCACTACGTTTGATAAGTATTGTGTGTTTTATGATTTCACCATACCTGGCAATCTTCACCACCTTTGCTGTCTTCACAAAAACTCACTGGGGCTAAACCCGGAAGATAAAACGCCGAGCACGAACATAAATACGAGACCAACGAATAAACCAGCACAAAACCGAAGTGTATCCGCCTCTTCATTTTATCACGGTTCTTCGAAGATTTTATATACGTATGTGAAAGGAGAGTATTGTAGGGGGGAAGAGAATGTTCGCTAGCTTTTAACGGTTGGCTAGGTCCGTCTACTCGGGACGCAGTGGCTAAGCTGACCTGCCAGCATCGATGACGTCCAACTATATGTCAGCCACAAGATTAACACCGGAAGTTAAAGGTTTCACCTTCGGAATAAAAACGCATTCTATCCTCTAAACTACACACATAACAAAGTAATGCTTATAGCTGTTTTTCTGGACGCATAAATGATTCAAAGGTATATTGTGTAAAAACATAGATTATATACACGATTATAAATTATTACATTTTCAAATTTAGCAACATGTACCTTGACAATAGTTTTATTTTGAAAGTTATAAAATCGGATGCCATGTTTTACTCTGACACACTTGACATCATGGAAGTAACACTGACGTTGCTTATCCATACTTCCATAAAGATATTTGTTTTCTTGTAAGAACAACTATTTTTACTTTACGCTGCACAAAAGTTAGACAAACAGTTTAACAAATATTAGCACATGAAACATATATAGTGGCAGTTGTAGGAAACAAAAAAATAAAAGAGGGAGGTAATTACTTTGAGATAATATATGCTAATTTTAAAGATCATTGTAAAAAGCGACTGAACAGGTTGGAAAACAGGAACGGCAACATCCGCAGTGGCATGCAAATATGTGGGTGCACCTTGGGCATTCTGAAGTGAAAAGAAGTAAACACAAAATATAGCCTACTAACCACCCTTACAGCAGATGTGCTGACTTAAACTTTTGCACGTGCCACAGTTACTGTTCATTTTTAAGTGCATGGAATAAAAGGTAACTGCATTATCATTTGAAGAGAGGCTCGTTTTTTAACGTATATTTGCTGCAGGGGTTGCATTTATTCTTTTCACCTCAAAAATCAGCAAAATATGTCAATCGCCCAGGGATGCCCAAACTTTTGCATGCTACAAACAGATATCTTCATTTAAGTGGACAAATGTAGTGTACAAGAACAAGTAGTAGCCCACTGGTGTATTCTTACAAAGCTACTTGAGCACCCACACAAATATTCCACTTCATTACAGTTAAGTGTTTATATTATATTTTTGACTCCACTACATTTTGCTGAAAATAAAAATCACTGTTTAACCTTTAACTATTGTTAAAGATTAACTACCCAACAGAAGTAGTTAATATCAGCTCCACCTTGACTAGCCGTATCAAAATGCTGCTTACATGTTAATGCTTCAGTAGCTTGATAATCCAAAATATGTCTTCCACATGTTTGCTAATAAAAACAATGTTACATTCACGAAACTGATAACATACATATCACCCCATTGGATATGCTCTCACAGTTGCTTGATACTGTGCCGTCCATGAAAAAATGAAAATTTAGGTATGGTAGAATCTGTACCAGGAAAGAATATATCGCCTGAACAGGTCAAACAACCTAACTGAGATTAAGAACCTGATTTTTGAATAATTGATTAAATCGATGTAATGAAATCTTTACTTTTGCAACATCACAATTAGTTTAGAGTTGTGAAATGAATTGACTTTTCAGTGAAGTAGGAGACATAAACTTTTAAAAAGGAAATATTCATAGATTCTGGAGTAGACATAACTTTAGTAAATTTGCCAGGTATATAACTTGTTGTGGAATAAACACATCAAACATTAATACCTGTTTAAAGCTGAGTATTTTTACATGTCTTATAAAATGTCTGGATGGGATCTTGAAGTAAAGGAACGTTTGAATTTATTCATGCTACAGTCCAAAACTGTAGAGAATAAAATCATCTTTATTCGCGGTTTTGGACTGTAGGTGGCAGTGTTACACTGTGAAGCATCTCCGGTCTACCGGAAGCAGAACGGAAGAAGAAGGAGGAGAGGGGCGGGAGAGCAGCCGTTGTTCACTGTATTTACCTAAAGTGGCGGCGTAGTGCAGTTAGGTAGCCGCTAACTGCTTGCATCTATACTTAGAATAAATTGCATTGTAGTGTTGTTATTTGTGTTTTAAAAGTAGCGTTAGCAACATTAGTAAAACTCAATTGTTACATTAGTAGCTGGAATACTTGCTAGCTAGCGTTAGCCAAGTAACTAACTACAACCGCTGGCACGTTTATCGCCATTTTGCGCATTCAACAGTCCAAGACTTTCGCCAGCAGTAAGGTAATAGCCACAGAAATGTCTGGATGCCAATGACAAATACAATGTTGTGTGCTTGTTTTCAGTGCTCAAATCCTAGCTATTTTATACGTCCCTCCTTTTGTTGCAGGTGGTGGATCTTGCAGAATGGCAGAGGCAGACCGACCAGGGAAGCTCTTCATCGGGGGACTGAACACGGAGACCACCGAGAAGGCCCTGGAGCAGTACTTCAGCAAATATGGCAGGATTGTAGAAGGTGTGAATTGGGCCTCTGTTGGCCATTTCATTCTCAGTTCTTACCGTAGTTAAGTCTGGATAAGATATTGAATGTTGTAAATGCAACACTGCTTGAGGTATTTGGCAAGTTGCTCAATTTTTGCTGATCCACTATTTGAATGTGTGCCCCAACTTGGCTGTAATTGCAAAGGTACCCAATGTCTGGTTTGGTGAGTTTCATTGGAGCACAATTAGCTAATTTTTGACTTGATTCCAAATGATTGATTACAATAACATTAAAATTGAGTCTGGAAAGAAGCAAACCTCTGAACCAAGAATGGAAGGGTTAGTTAAAACGGAAAAGGACGAGCCTCTCAGTGACAGATAGTAAAAAGGGTATATTAATAAGAGCATGTCTGTACAACTTAAATTGTTGTAGAATATGTAACTGTTGTACCATTGTCAGACAAAGATGTAATCAGCATAAACTATTAGTCACAGTGCAGACACTCTCCTCACTCCTAATTTCTTCATTTCAGTCCTCTTGATGAAGGACCGCGAAACAAACAAATCAAGAGGATTTGCGTTTGTTACTTTTGAAAGTCCAGCTGATGCAAAGGATGCAGCGCGTGAGATGAATGGAAAGGTAGGTACTGTCTTTTAATCAGCCACAGTCTTCCAAGAGATCTCCTTGAGATTATATAATTTTTAATTCTTCTACCACAGTCTCTTGATGGCAAACCTATCAAAGTGGAGCAAGCTACAAAGCCTCAGTTTGAGAGTGGTGGCAGACGAGGACCTCCACCCATGCACTCTCGCAGTCGGGGTCCACCTAGAGGCCCCCGTGGTTCTAGGGGAGGCCCTGGTGGTATGAGGGGCCCGCCATCCAGAGGTAATTTTTTTTGGTTAATTTTATCATATTTATACAAAATTATAGTACATGTATAAGAGTAAAACAATGTTGTTAAATGTATTTTTTTCATAATACTTATTTTTGAGCTTGGTGTATTAATATTTTCATTTCTTGTCTGTGAAAAGACTATTATGATAATTCAGGGAGTGGAGAAACCTTCTTCAAAGGGATGTCATCCAGAGGCCCCCCTCCGATGAAGAGAGGACCCCCGGTACGTAATGGAGGCCCCCCACCCAAGAGGTCTGCCCCATCTGGTCCCATGAGCAGACGTAAGTGTGAGGAAATTCTGTTGATTCTTATCTCAATTCAATTCCTGCAAGGACCTAAATGAGTTGCTTGTATCTTAGGGTTGTGTGGTGATTAATGAGCCAGTTTGTCATTGCTTTGTATATAGCACCCATGTCAAGGGACAGGGATCCCTATGGTCCGCCCCCTCCTCGCAGAGACTCCATGATGTCCAGGAGGGATGATTATCCATCACCAAGAGATGATCATTACAACTCAAAAGACAGGTGGGGCATTTTTTATTTGGTTACATTAGACAGTCATGTGAAACTATTTGAAAAACTTTTTGCATTTGATGAGATTTAAAAAAAAAAAAAAAAAAATGTTTTTGAAATGTCGACTGCACACTCTACTTACAATTTATAAATTACTTTAATGGAATTATAAAAAAGTTCACTGCTACTGCATAAACCTTGGGCTCAAAAAAATGAGTCATCTGAAATTTGATATATTCTAATTTTGAGGATAATCTTAATTTTGTTGTCAGTTACCCAATGAAATATTTATATTTAATTGGTTACAGCTCTGCAGTTAATTGTGGTGTGTTTCACAGCTACTCCAGTCGGGATTATAATTCCAGAGATTCAAGGGACTATGGTCCTCCTCCCAGAGATTACTCATACAGAGAGTACTCCAATTCCAGTTCCAGAGATGACTACGGCTCAATGTCAAGAGGATACAGGTACGTGTCTAAGTTGATACAAAAAGTAAAAAAAAAATGGATCATATCATACCTGGTTATCTAATAACAATTTTTCCTATAATGTAGTGATCGCGATGGTTATGGGGGAGGCCGGGAACCTAGAAGCTATATGGACCGTCCGAGTGGTGGCTCCTACCGAGATTCATATGATGGTTATGGTAAGATATGACTCCATGAGTGTAATAAACTAAAGATAACCACTGTGGCACGAAGAAGAGCTGCACAAATAACCAACCAAATCATAGCATTGATTGCCGCAATCTACAGTCACAAGAAGCTGCAGTTTCTCCCATCCCCAGTGGAAATGGCATTGCAGACAGCCTCTTTAAACTTTTTTCCTCTCCCTTTGCTGCATTCCTGGCCTGCAATCCTAATTTTCATATTTTCATGCTCCAAGAAATATATAACTATTGGAATCTCAACTTCAAAACAAAATTATATTCAACACCTGTGTCCATACCACAGTCTCTATTACCGCGGCATTCATCAAAAGCATCAGTATTTGTGGCAATCATGCAGAAATAACACAGAATCTTAAAGTGCCCCAGAGAGTTTGCAACCATAAGGAACCCCAAAATGTCCATGGAAACATCTGTTGACCACTCAGTATGTGTTGGCTAGCAAAGCTCTCCCTCAAGGAGTAACCTTCACAAAACCATCAAGACAACTCTGAAAACCTCGTCCTTAACCTGCAGTTCTAACTCTTGGATCTCTAAAAGGAAAATGGCTTCTCAAATCAATGGCATGCTGAAATGGGTAACACTGCCCATTTATTCCCTGTGCTTGGATATATTACTGCCCATATCAACTAAATATCCATGTTCAATTTAAGACCAATAACATGATGGGACATTTATATATGTCATCCATTAAATTTATTTGTCACATAATGAATTCTATTGGCAAAAAAATGAGCACTTGACAGTGCAAGAAAATGTTTAAAATTAAACCTTGCCAATTACCTGACCCATTGACCCTGCAGGTAACTCTCGCAGCGCCCCACCCTCACGGGGCCCCCCACCATCCTATGGTGGAAGCAGTGGAAGCAGTCGTTACGATGACTATGGCAGCAGTTCCCGGGATGGCTATGGCAGTCGTGACAGTTACCCCAGCAGTCGGAGTGACCCATATCCACCTAGCCGTGGTGAGCGAATGGGCAGGCAGGAGAGGGGCCCAGCTCCCCCTGTTGAGAGAGGCTACCCTCCTCGTGATTCGTACAGCAGCTCAAGTCGTGGAGGGCCACGTGGTGGCCGTGGTGGCAATCGAGCCGATAGAGGAATGGCACGCAGCAGATACTGAACTGGACTTGGAAATCACATTCAAGCAAACGTTAGTCTCCGTGCACACAACACGTGTTTTGGAAGAAATCTGACGACAAGACAATTTAGCCATGTCTAAATCTGTGGAATATGAAGCTTAGCTTTGAATTGTATCTTGACTTTCCCAGTTTTTTTATGTGTAAAAGTTTTTTTGTTTTTTGTTTTTTTTAGTATTTCTCTTGCTCATGTAACAGTACAGTTACCAAGTGAGTGTTAGTTTTTGTACATTCAGTGCTGTTGGAATCTGCAATGCCCTATAAGTCTGGCTTTCCTACTCTAATAAAGCTTTTAGTTGTACTTGACCACTGCTCATCGATTTTCCAAACAAGATCAGCGACAGTAAGATGAATGTTAAGTAACAACATGATCTCCTTTACAAAGCTGTCTGTAAAACTTGGGTGAATCTCTGCTCGTGCTATATAAATAGCCGAGTGACTTGAGTTCATTCTTGTGTTAAGAATGAAGAATGTACTTCGAACTGGACGCTACTGTTTTGAAGGGTCAGGCAAATGTTACTGTCAAAATGTTCCAATGTAGTTTCCTTGGCAATGGATCCATCACCCTAGAGCCATTTGATGGCATGCAACGACAAAACCAAAGGCAACAACAACCAAATGCAACTCGACCGATAGTCAACAGCTGGTAAGCAAAGCAAACCTCTTTGTTTCTCATCTGTAAATGAGTTTCTCATTGTCCTGTATTGCAATCTCCACTCAAAAGGGTGATATTCAAGACAACTTTTGCCTCAGGGGACAAAAGAAAAAAAAAAAAAAAAAAGGAGGTCGACTGAGCGAGCCTTTTTCATTGTAGTTCGTTTTCAGCAGCTAAAATTTTCAAAAGTGCGCAACATCCCAAGACATTTCATCCCTTTTCAACAATGAAAGCTTTAACGGCCATTTTGCCTACTGAGCCCTCAAAACGATGTCCTTTTTTGCCTAACCAATCATCCAACCTCAATAAAATGATTGGCAACTGTGCATTATTTAAATCATAGGTAAAAACGTCTAATAATTTGTAAGAAGTTTCTTTGGTAAAAATTAAGAGCCATTTTTTTTTTTTAATTGAAAGCCATTTTCTCAGTTTCAAAACCTTTTCAACAAGCATGCCAATTCAAACAATGGAGACCTCTGGGAGAACACCATCGTCCTAACTGCCAAACTGGAAACAATCACTGAAGCAATTTCGCTGTCGGACCAAGGACTACAATATCATTTTCAGATATTTTATGAATACATGATTAAAACGAGGGCAACTTGTTAATTTTATATTCCAATTGCAGGATGAACATCCCTCCAAGGCAACTGCCCTTGCAACATACCTGAATTGTGTCGTCAAGTTGTTGGACCAATGAAACCACACTGCACCAATGCAGGTATGCCAACTAGAGTAATTATTTCTTAACTATCTGTATGTTTTGAAAAATCAGAGAAGTGTATGACTGAAAGGTATCATGACCTAAGTTTTATAATTTTATAATGAATACAATAAAGTGTTTGCAAATGTGATTTTTGAAAACAAAATGTTAAAAGTAGCCACTGTGATTGTGGTATATTTGAGTTTATTACTGCAAAATTAAACTGTTGATGTGTAATCAGTTGTTTTTCATGTTTACTGTATTTCAGATGCTGGCACAGGAGAGAGCAGGTTGAATCTCTTCAAGTGGAGCAACATGTTGAAAGTGGGAAGAACACAAGCTGAGAATTTGCTCGAAT
The DNA here is from genome assembly GCF_021018895.1 of Seriola aureovittata. Taxonomy (NCBI): domain Eukaryota; kingdom Metazoa; phylum Chordata; class Actinopteri; order Carangiformes; family Carangidae; genus Seriola; species Seriola aureovittata. The sequence continues at coordinate 11,623,801 of NC_079371.1, read as the reverse complement.
TCAGTTTTTGGTGTTTTCAATAAAGACTTTAAAAAGAGCTTTGTTCATTCTTAGTATTGTCTTAACATGAAAGAAGAATGCAAAGAGCACAATTCTCTACAAAGGTATTTTAGATGTTAGTGTAGTTATCTTTTTAAATGGAGCTGAGATATCTGTGGTACCTGGTTGGTGTTTGTTAACGGTGTCTTTATAAACTCAATTGTAATAGAGCTTTTGTACCATTACAAAAGCTCTATTACAATTGCGTTTATAAAGACAGAAGATAAGCATTTACCACAACTTTTTATTTTTTTTTTTAGAGCTATTGAGGCAATCACATAATTTCCTCCTGCAAATATTCAGTCAACATACATTACTCATGGGTGGACATTGCAATAGTCATATAGCTTGTATTGCTGTGTCAAACTTCAGCATGACCCATTTTGCATCAGAACTTTAAATCTCACTACATGGTATGGATGGACTGTCAATAATGACTTGCATATCGGACCTGCTGGTCACATAACCTGAGTCATTCCTACAGTAGCAGTAGGTGTTTCCTGATCCTTGTTGCATTTTAACTTGTAACATAATATTATAGAAAGTGCCCTCAGTCAGCATGTGCCACTTTGCAGAGGAAAAAGACCGCTGTCTATTGTTAAGGTGCTTGTTTGCCAGTAGGGGTGATCATCAGTTTTGTGTGTTGAAACAGCGTCGTCCTTCCCCCACCGCCTCTTTTTTTTTTTTTTAACTTGTAGCAGAAGTGCGGATGTGAGTTGCATATTGATACGGAACAGGCCGCCAGTTTTTTTTTTTATAGCAATGCGTGCTTAGGCAATGATCATTTTGTGGAGCTATGAATCCAGAGGAGCAGACTGTAACGTGGTTAATATCACTAGGAGTGCTCAGCTCGCCTAAAAAGAATATAGCGGACCCGGAGGAGTTTTTGAAAACATCGTTGAAGGATGGGGTCGTCCTGTGCAAGCTTGCTGAGCGGCTCATACCTGGCTTCACTCCCAAGGTGAGTTGTTGATTTAAGTTAACTTAAGTCAACAAATGCCGAATGATCGATGGCTCTTGTTAAACGGAAGGGAGGGGTTTGTTGAACGTGATACCGACTACAACTTCTCTCCCCTACACCAGGCCTTTCATTTTTGCAGCTTACGGCACCCGAGTCGTTAACTTTTGATGTTTTAGTTTTGTATCAAGCTTGTGCATCGAATTACAGCTGCATTCGGCGAGTTTTCAGATGTGAGATTTCAAGATGCGGTTTCCTGTGAAGCGAAGAAAATGTTCCGCATTCTTGACAGGAGTCAGTCGGTGTGAACACCCTCCAAAACAGGACAAATTCGGCAGCAGGAGTGCATGAAACATTGACCACAGGCCACACAGGGGAGATAGGTGGAGCAGGGGCTTTCATTGCACTCACAGTTTTTCAACAACTTTTTTTTTTTTTTTAACGTGGTTAATGTAATTGTCGTGAATCATATATGTTTCGTTGTCGAGATGACAAAAGTTGATAATGATAAATAACAGTTGCAAAGATAGTTCGTCACTTCCTCCTGAAAGGACTCCAGTGCGACCTCCTCCTTAGAAAAGCGGCGTCAATGTAATTGGAAACAGCTACAATAAAACCGGAAGTAGTAACTTCTCTCTTTGGAGATTTACTTTTCTGTGTAGTTTGTAGCTCTTCCTGTTTGGTTCTCATACATTGCTGTTTAAAGAACAGTTCGGGATTTAATTACAAGCAACGAAAAGTCAAGCTTGTCTTTTGCGTTAAATTTTGACCGTTAAAACGCGGCTGTTCACAAAGATTTTATTTTGAAAGTTGAAAAAAAAAGTGAGCGGATGTTTTGCTTACAGTGGTAACTTTGACATTTCTGTGGTGTTAATGGTTATGTGTGCATGAAGGAGACGCAGGAGGAATCCACAGTTATTTTGTGAACTGTAGGTTACCGCATTAGGGTCACTACAACAGTGTTTTTTTTTAGCTTTTGTGTGTAACTGAAATGACAGTAGCGTCGGCATGGAGCTTTAGCTAAGAGCTTGTGTCAGATGTCTATCGCATAGTACTAAACCGAGGTATTTGTTTATATATTTATTTCGTGTGTGTGTGTGTGTGCTCAGTATTGCCAGGATCCGAGAACTGAAGTCGACTGCATTTCCAACATCAGGGAGTTTTTAAGAGGATGCTCGTCCTTGAAAGTGGAGGTAAGTTGACTCAGTGTTGTCTGTCAAGTTTCGTACACAAACCTACGATATTTTGACATGGGCTGGTCTCACTCTACCATTATCTCCTTACTTAGCCCTCTTGGCCCATTGCAGTTTACAGAGGAGACTTAAACACACTCTTGCTTGTGTTGTGATCTGCTTACCCTGCTAGCATATGTTTTCTTCACACGTCCATGTGGAGTGAGCCACATTAACAGGCATGCTGTCAGTCACTCACACTGACCAGGTCGGAGGGGAACTGTTGTGACAAGTGCCTCTGTTCTCAAATAGAACAACTTAGGTTTCAACAGTCTTTACTTCCTTGTTAATTCCCTTTCTCTTTCATGCTGCAGTGACTTGATTTTTTGTTTGCCCCCTAGACACACACTGCAGACCTGCATGGCTAAAAAGATGTCTTAATATTGGAAAGGGTCAAATCATTTGCAGATGTTGGGAGTTTTCTCTTTCTCTGTACCAGCCTGTTTGCGACTGCCACACTGGACAGTGATGTCTCCTCTGGCTTTATAAATAGTCTTTTCTGGGCTTGAATCACATCAGTTGGTTTCTTTAAACAACTAATTGAGTCAGCAAGCCTGGCTCACTGCAAAGTCAAGTGGTTCAGTAGGTCTGCCCAGCTGGCTTGTTATGTCTGGGAGGTCCCCTTTGCTTTTATCCATCAGCCCTGCTTTAGCCCATAATTAGACCTTTTGCGGCCAGCCAGTAGCTCATGGGCAGAGGTTTTTGCAGAGCCACTGTCAAATGTATCAGCCAGGGGATGTCTGTGGTGCCACAGCGAGCCCTGCCCATCCTTTGGTCAGTGATGTGATCATGGTTAGAGAACTTTTTCTTTCTGTTTTTACCATAGCAAAGTAGTGCCTGCTTGCCCTGTGACTGCATAAAGAGAGCAGTCACACTGCTTTCACTTCTGCCCCGAGGTGCAGAAAGAGGAAGCGTCAATTACTGCACAATGCCTCAGATTTTTTTGCTGTGTTATGATCTGCATGTGATAATTTATTTGCTCTGATACTACTACAGTCATCAGAGCAACATGTGTTCTTAACATGACTCATTGAAACAATCACCCTAACCATTGTCAAGGTCTCAGCACTGGCAACAGTTATTAATGATCAAAGTCAATACGGTGATGTAAGACCCTTTTGGTCTTTCATTTTGTTTCATCAGTGCAAATGGATTTTTCCAGTCTTTTAGTACCAGCAGTGCAAAATCATTATGCATAAAGCTAACATTGTATACTCACTTTTTTTCTTTTTTTTACATAATGAAAAGCAAGCTGCGTACATTTTGGTAATCAAGTCGAACCTATAGCTGATCCCATACCTAGAGATGTAATGGTCACATTTGCTTTAGCTCTGAATGAGGTCACACACAACTCATGACCACGGCTGTACTACTCAAACTCTATATTTAAGATGTTTTATTTAAAATGTGAAACTTTATCTGCTGGAGGAAAGAAGATAGCTGTCTGAGACAGAGCAAGCAAGCAGTGTGGCTGTGACTGTGTGAGCATCTACGAATCGCAAATGTGTCTGGCACTGTCTGTTTTATTTCAAACCACTAAGTCACAAAATATGGGTCATGCTCGACATGTCAGTTTTTATCTCTGTCTTGTTATAGGCTTTTTCAAATCCCTGTGTGCGTTTCATTGTGTGTGTGTGTCTTTCTATTGTTTGTGCAGCAGCCTGGAATGAGTCTCTCTCTCTCTCTCTCTCTCTCTCTCTCTCTCTCTCTCTCTCTCTCTCTCTCTCTCTGTGTGTGCACTCAACAAGCATTACTGCTCACATCAGTGCAATCAGTAGAAAAGTTCTAATTTTGACCTACTCTTCTTCCATATCTGATGGATTCCAGGTTATTTGAAGTGATGGTTTGACATTTATTTTGGTCTGAAAGCATCTTCTCTGTTCCTTTTCCATCCAGGGGTTTGAACCAGAGTGGTTATACACTGGTGACAATTTTGGCAAAGTACTGACCACTTTGCTGGCAGTCAACTTTGCCACACAAGGTAAGAGTTTTGTGGTCTTTCTCTGTGCTTCCATTCCCCAATTTTGGGGACAGCATGATCATATCTTTCCTTCTCTGAAAGTAAAGAACCATATAGTAATGAGTAAAAGTATTAGTTTTTAAGTTCCAGTATCTGAATGTGTTGAAGAATGAAAATGAAGCATCTAATGTGCAAAAGAAAAACATGAATTCAATGAAAATCCTCCTATTAAATATAAAAGTGTCCTTCCCTCCCCCGTCACTTCGCCTCAGTTCCAATAAATGAGCTTAGACAACGAATAAATAGAACATGTGGCTACATACTGTATTAGCTGTGGCCAGCTGATGTCTTCTCCCTCATGTATGTGTTATGATGGTGGTCTTTTTCATTTAGCTCTTTGTTCATGCAGCCATTCTAAATCATGATTGAGTGTGTTACCCATGGGCAGCTGGCATGGCAGTGTGTGTTTGTGTCACGCTGAGTGCCATATTTACTCATGTGCACCCATAGCTTGAGCCACCCTCAATAATTCTCCTTCTTTGTTGGTCATTTTTTGTACGCTCACATTAAGCTCCTCTATGAGGCAACATGCCTAATGTTACTGAATATACTGTATGTGTGAATGTATGCATTTCAGACAGACATACACCCCCTTCTCAAATGCATTTCTTCAGTGAGGACACAGCATAATGTGGTTTGCAGTGCAGCAGCCCCACAGCAGTTCAGAGCTAATTGCTTTGCTTGAATCTCCTTGTTTGGGGGCACTGAGGAAGTAGCGCCAGTCTCCCTCCAGTTTCTAACTCAAAGCTGCCTGAGAACCAGCAGCCTAAGAATTATTTAGTCAGCGTTTTTAGACTAATCTGCCACCGCTGCATGTTTTATGAGAGATGCATAATGTTCCAGGCTATTTGAGAACATGTGTTTGTGACATTTCTGGATGTAAAGGGAGTAATGGGATATGTGCCTCAGATTCGGCCTGAATGACAGTGAAGAAGGAGCATGACATGAGGGCTGCGGCTGATGAATATTTTCATGGTTGATTATTTGGCTGATTATGTTTCTGATTAATTGAATCGTCTATAAATGTCAGAATATTGTGAAAATAGACCACTGCAGAGCTGGAGGTGACGTTTTTTAACGGCTTATTTTGTCTGACTAACAGTACAAACCCACATATTCAATTTGCAGTTGTGTAAATCAAATGTAGAAAGTCCATTTTTGCTTGATGTAAATTCATTTTCTGTGTTTTCCCCCCATCAATTAATGGGCTAATTGTTTCCATACTGCATGATATTACCTGCGGTACCTTCCCTTTTGTGATGTATTACAGTTGCTGTCATTCTGTTAATGCATGATCAATCTCTTGAGTGCACATAAATGGATGGGAGGATGCATGCCACAGTGTGAGATGGGGCGAGAAGCCTCTGCTAGTGCTGGGCTCTGCTTGATATGCAAATCTTTTAGAGGCTGGCTATGCCTAGCAGCTGTTCTCTCGTCTTCAGAAGTGAACTTGATTTGAAGTGGATTAGTCACAAGTTAGTTGATATGATTAAACATAAGAGCCCTCTGTGTTTTTACTCATGATCCTCTTCCAAGCCTTGTTTTCCCCCTGTCTCATGATGACTTTCTGTGCTCAGCGTTTATGTTTGTGTAGGGTAAACGCTTTGAACATTGCCCTCATACAGGAATAACAGTGGAAATCACAGAGCTTAGCTGACAGAAGGGCTTCTCAGGACTCTGTGTGTGGGTGTTGGTGTGGGTGTGTGGGTGTGTGGGTGTTGGGAGTGGCATGTGGGATCCATGAGTGCATGTGGACTATCCTGCTGCTTTCAGTGTGTCTTTCATCATATCAGTTATGCCTCGGAGTGATGCACCCTGACGTCTCAGCATATGGGAAGCAGTAGGGAATCGTTTTTTCCGTTTAAACTTTCATTACATAGATTCCAGATGATGTGCTGATAAAACAAGATGACACAAAAAGTGTTACAATACACATTTTAGTGCCTTTTGGTGAAAGTGCACATAAGCGTGTCAATTATATAGCCTCAGAGTTGAACTCCTTATTGAGTATCTGAATTAAAGGTTACTGAGGCTTATGGTGCACACTCATTATTTTTTTATTCTTCTGCAATTTGCAACAGGATTAGACAGTAGACCTGGCTAGCATCCAGTTGGCATTTGGGAGGGAGTCTTCAGTGAGAGTGTTTCTGCTTGTTAGCCTGTAAGAGGCTGCAGGGCTACCATGTGTCACTTTTCAAGTGAGCACTGGCAACAAAATTGATGCCTCCATCAGTGCATCTCAAAGATTGCACTCACACTGCAGGACACCTGACAGCTACTGACCCTAAATCACGTTCCCCCGGCTGCAGTGGCTCAGCGATGACACTGTAGAGGGTTTGGGTGTCTGTAACATAAATTCACCCACTAGACTGCACTTCAGATGAGAGGCAGGAGGAAATTAAACACATGTCAATTAGTCAGAATGAAATGTATTTGCTGGACCAACACATTGACTGTATGAGTGATCAGTGAGACATGTTTATTTTACGATGTATAGACTGTATGTTGCCTTCCTTTTCCCTTTTCCTTCCTTTTTTTCGGAGCACTGTGCCAGTTCTGGTTAACTCAGATGATTCTGTGTGGCGTTGTAAATGTGTAGCCTGTGTGTGCGCATGTTCACTGTCCTGCGGCTGTGCAGCGCAATGGACCGTTCTCACATGAATTATCATCAACTGGTCATCCCCCAAAGTATGTGCACCTGCGTCAGCTGTGATGATGAGGATGAGGATGAGGAGTGTGTTTGTGCGTATTTTCAAGGAGAAGTTCAAACACCAATGCAACCGAATAACCATTAATAGAGGTGCCATATATTTCCTGTGTGTGTGTCCATAGACTGTGCTGCTGAGAGGTCATGTCCGCAGTCCGGTGCCCCCCCTCCTAGTCAGTCGACGTCTTCACACACACTCTCATCTGCCAAATCCAAAGGCTCTCTACGTAGACAATCCAAATCAGTGGTATGGTCTCTTCTATATACATCTACATTTTCTGTCTTCCTGTTTTTTCCTCACCTCACATGCTTGAAAGTGGTTCATCCAAGTTTGATTCTCCCCATTTTGCACATATTTTATATAGAATATGTCAGATCATCATATGTCAGTTTTATTCCACATGACTGCACTTTTCATTCCCTTGCACAATAAGGAAATAATTATATTAAGAGAAGCATAAAACATTTCATACAAATCCACAGCCGAATTTAAAAGAAGAATGTGCAAGTCCAATATGTTGCATTGCACATAGGTACACACATACACGTACAGATCATTTTTGAGGATACACCCCATGACGTTTGTGTTTGTGTAACAGGAGATGTCTGAGAACGGCGGAGGTGGGCACCTGATGGTGAAGGCTCGCTTCAACTTCAAACAGAACAACGAGGATGAGCTGTCATTCAGTAAAGGTGAAATGATCCATGTGACGCGGCAGGAGGAGGGAGGATGGTGGGAGGGCACACTCAATGGCAAGACAGGCTGGTTCCCCAGTAACTACGTCCGAGAGGTCAAACCCTGCGGTGAGTTGGGCCACACAATCAGGATCATGAATTCCTTAGTTTGGTCGTGCCACCAGTTTCAAAAAGATTTTGTTGCAAACATTTTTGTATTGTATACAAAATATACATTTAGCTAAACATGCAGTATAATTTGCATTTGACACCTTATTTTGGAAGTGTAATGCAGAGTATAGAGTATTATGGTGCACTTTTTAGTGCTGTTGAAGAAAAGCTGTGATGAAACGTGAGTTGTTGCAAAATAGATGTATGACAGCATGATATCGTTGACATTATTTGTGTTCCAGCACTTATTATAAACAATACAATACAGAATAAAGTGGCAAGAAAAAGTGTGTGAACCCTTTGGAATGAGCTGGTTTTTTGCACTGGTCATAAAATGCGATCTGATCTTCATCTAACTCACAAATGTAGACAAACACAGTGTCCCTGAGCTAATATCACACAAACCATTATAATCTTCTGTGTCTTTATTGGACACAGCCATTAAACATTCACAGTGCTGCTGGAAAAAGTAAGTGAACCCTTGGATTTAATAACTGGTCGAACATCCTTTGGCACCAATAACCTCAAACAAGCTCTTCCAGTAGCTGCTGATCAGATCTGTACATTGTTCAGGAGGAATTTTGAACCATTCTTCCTACCGAACTGCTGCAGCTCAGCCATATATATTCTTACGATGTCTGGTGTGAGCGGCTCTCGTCAGGTCATTCAGCAGCATCTCTACAGGGTTAAGATCTGGGCTCTGACTGGACCACTCCAACAGCAAGATTATCTTTATTTGTAATCATTCAGTGGTAGTTTTATTTTGATGTTTAAGGTCATTGTCTTGCTGCATCATCAGGTCACCCTAACATTATCCTGTAAGAGACCTTGAAAAACTTGGGAATTCATTCTTCCCTCGATGATGTGGAACTGTCCAGGCCCGGAGGTAGCAAAGCCCCAAATCATGATGCTCCCTCCACCCTACTTTACCTTTGGGATGATGTTGTCATGTTGATATACAGTTCCCATTTTACACCATACATAGTGCTGCATGTTCTTCTCAAACAATTCAACTTTAGTTTCATCACTCCATAAAACATTTTCCCAGTCATGCTGTGGAGAGTCAACCTGCTCTTTGGCAAACTTCTGGGGTTTGCTTCAGTTTTTTTTTTTTTTTCTCTGAGAGCAGCGGCTTCCTCCATGCTGTCTGTAGCCAGACACCAAGCTCCATGCAACCATGCACCACGATTTGCATATGTTAGACTCAGAATCAGAGATTTTAACCAGCTCCAATGATTCCTTTAAGCCTTTAGCTGTTTCTCTGAGGTTCTTTGTTATGTTATTGATCATTCTGCGTTGTACCCTTCGAGTCTTCTCAGCTGGGCGCCCACTTCTAGGGAGAGTCGCCACATAACTAAATCATCTCCATTTATAGACAGTTTGTCTGACTGTGGACTGATGAATATCTAAACTCTTTGACTTTGTAACTCTTTCAGCGTCATGCAAATCAGAAATTCTTGATCCTAAGTTTTTTGTAAGACATGGTTCACATCAGCAGATGCTTCTTGTGAATAAGAAACTCAAAATGTTTGAGTGTTGTTTCATTGACTGGACTCCAGTTTTGATGACTCCTGACTCCAATTAGCTTTTTTTGATGTCATTAGCTGGGGGGTTCACATACTTACTCACAGCTTACACTGTGAATGTTTCAGTGATGTTTTCAATATGGACAAGAACAGTACAATGATTTGAGTGTTAGTTAAAGTAGGTTGTGTCATAATTGTAACTTGAATGAAGATCTGACCATATTTTAGGACAGATTTATACATGAATGGAGATCATTTCAAAGGCTTCACTTACTTTCTCTTGCCACTGTATGAGACACAAATGCTGATGTCTTGTTAATCTGAAAAATAGATTTCTATCTGTTCTGCACTGTAACTTTTTAAACTCCATTTTCTGTAAGAAAAGATTTCCTGCATACATTCATATTCAACTGGATACTTAAACTGTCAAACTGATCTATATAATGGTTTTTATTGCCTGGATATTCAATATAAATGTTTTTTTTTTGCCAATTTTTCAGATTTTTCTGAATTAGTTCTGATGAATTGGCAAGTCCTCACATATTGTTACTTATCTCCTTTACAGAGAAGCCAGCGTCTCCTAAAGGAACTCAGCTGACCAAAAACTACTACAGTGTGGTGAGTGAAAATTCTGTGGGATTTTATATAATATTTGCTATTCTCTATGGCGGTTAGCTTACATAAACAAGAGCTTTGTTTCATTCATTTTTCAATAGAGATCATATGAAAGCTGAAATTAACAAGGGTTTTTGACTAAATTTGTTATTACATACAGTATGTGTGCTATTGAAAAATACTGAAATGTTTGTCTTGGTTGAACATACCAGTAAGGAAATCATACATTTGACATCATGTAACTTCAGTGATGGTTCTCTCTACTTGATAGCAGAACAAAATAAGACGAGATCTGGAATGTGATAGATTTTAGTTTATATTTCTATTACCTATACAAATCAAAAATGCTTTATAACCCTCTGATCAGAATGTGTCTATTATTGTCTTATCACAGTTTAGTCGAGTTTCCCTCTTTTAACTCAACAAATAAGTAACTTCTCCATTTCAAATCACACTCTGTTACCCCTGCATCACTCTGTTTTCTCACTGTTTAAGTGAACTAAAAATAACCCAGATTTTCCTCAGCTGAAACACTATGTTTTGACAACATTAACATGCGATATTCTGCTGATTGTGCTACTTTTGCAGGTGGTACAGGACATCGTGGAACATGAGCGGGAGTTTGTCAAAGAATTACAAACAGTGCTGAGTTGTTACCTGCGACCCTTGCAAGGCAGCGACAAGTAAGAGCAATGACAAGGAAAAGATCAAAATGACAGATCCGTTAATGGGCAAAAGACATCACTTAATTCAGAAGACCGTGTGGATTACTAGGAAAATGTTTTTTAATAATTGAGTGATCCAAAATTCTTGAATTTGACTGTCTTAATTATTTGTTCATTAATTATGAAATTTAAGGTTTTTTATGAATATGTCAATATTCTTAATAATAATTTACCAAAACTGTAATCAATAGTAATGTCCACTTTACTTTCATGTTAAACTTTCAAGCATTGTTGTAGCACAGTCCTTGTTGTCTCCAATTGTGCCAAATCTGTGTGTATTCAGGCTGAGCAGTGCAGACAGCGCCACCCTGTGTGGAAACCTGGAGGAGATCCTCACCTTCCAGCAGGGGCTATGTGTGGCTCTGGAGGACTGTACTAAGTAAGTCATACTGGACACGGACCTCCATGTTTGATCAGTTATACAAGATAAACAGTCTCAGTGAAGAGCATTGTTTGGACCACAGTGTACATACACCCTCTTGTGCACGTTATCTTAGACATAATCAAATACCTTTTAGAAGACCATTTTAGACCATTTATTTTTTAGTTAATTTACTACACTGCGCACATACTATACATTACTGCGAAGAGTTCTACAAAACATACCATGCTTGGTTCTTTTTTTGCAATCACTTCCTTCCTCCCAGACATCTCTTCCCTCTTGGTACAAATACCAACTTGCAAAAGCTGAAATATTCTTTCAAATATGCAATCTGTCAGAGTGAGCATGAAACCCAGTGTATTTTTATCAAAGTTAATATCTTTGCACACATTGATTTGTAAAATCTGCACATCCTCTGGTGCATTCATGCTCTGGTGGGGAAACTCTGATATTCAGAACTACTGGAAACAAATGTCTGCCTTGGTAGAAGGAAAATATATTTATACATCTAAGAAGGTATGGTATGCTTTGGAGATTGGCCTGTACAGTGTGTACAGTCTAAAAATAGCCCTTAAAATAATAAGTACTTAAACTATAAAACTTTGAGCTTGAAGCCTAGAAATGTCTTAAATTTCTCTCATCCAGTTTAAGGAAGTTGAAGATATTGTTGCATTTGTGGTGTTCTGTTAATCTGACGAGAGAGCAGTCGGATTCTGCCAGGTTTCAAAAATGCAAGAACGGGCTTGTACTCCACTCGGTAAAAATGTCTTCGCAGATTAAATCTCACAGACACCCTGAATAATGGCAGCTTTTCAGTTATTGGGAAATGACCCGGTATATCATCATAACTTATAATTATAACATAACTCTTGGTCTCTATCCATATCTCCCATATCCTTTTCTTTTCCCAACCCTTTTTTTTTTTACTTCCTTCACTCTTTCCACTTCTCTGACCTTGTCTCTGTATCTCTGACTTTGCAGAGTCCCAGAGGGCCAGCAGCGAGTGGCAGGCTGCTATTTAAACCTGATGTGTCAGATCAAGACTCTGTATCTGGCTTACTGTTCCAGCCACCCCTCGGCTGTCTGCATCCTCACCGACCACAGGTCAGCCCCTGCACGCAAAACAGCCAGGCAGCTGTACAATACCTTACCAGAGAGAGGTCTTAGTTTTAAATCACATGACAACTGTATCAAGGTAGAATTTAGTTTTTGATTCATTTAGCTGAACATTCAGGGTTCACAGACCTGCATTTTCGAAATGGCTTTTGATTGACTTAAAAGCCCCTCATTGTGCTAGACTCTCTCAGCTGATGAAGGTTTCAACTAGTTTGCAAGTTTTTTCCAAAACTGACACAATATCCTTCAAACTGTAATTTAACCCAGTGGTTCCCACCCTGGGGCTTTGGGGTCCCCATGAGGCGTTAGAAGATAAACTGAAGGGGTCATGAAATAATTTCCTGTGTAGGAAATGTGAAAAGACAACATTATGCCATACAAAATTATCTTTATTTTCTCTTATCTTAGCTTGTTTCTTTTGTGAAATATTGTCTAATTTGACCTCTTCAGGCCCCTAAAAATGATTCAAATTAAACAGTCTGAGAAAAGAAAATCTCTATTAACTTCTCACAACTCTTGCATCCTCCTTTTAAGGGGTCAAAGGCAAAGGAGGTTTCAAACCATTAATAAAACGACCCAGATGCCCTCCAGCTTTGCTTACATACCTATTTTTTCAGTCATTTGTTTTATATATCTGTGAAAAGTTGACATGCATCATTGTTGTGTGATTCTAGGACTACTCCATGCAGATTTTTGCTGATGAGCTGCAGTTTAATCTTTAGCCACAAGGTGTCAGGCTTTCTATGTGTAAATGAACAGGAAGCGAAACTGACTCTCAGAAGCTGCACCAAGTCCCCGTGTGCTGAAGGTTTACTTCAATCCATCTACTATTGAAAAGCATCATTCTCATTTAGTGGGACCTACTGTCGTGAATCTGTATTGCATAGACCACAGTCACTGTGAAATACCAAAATGGTCGTGATGCAGTTTAAACGATACAGTCTTGGGCAGTGTAGATGTAGCATGTCAGTTTCTACATTGTGAGCTGCAGATTAAGTTGAATTACAAACAGGAAGGAGCTGACTGTTGACAGGATGTATAGAGTTGTGGTTACGTTGACAGGCAAGCAAAGCACTTTTTCACAGTAAACACATTTGTGTTTCTGTTGAAGGAGACTTTCTTTTTCACATTCACATTTTACGCACTGTTACCAGGCAGTGCTGCTACAGGACACTATATTACTGAAGTTCTGGATCTTTCAAAGCACGTTGGCAAGGTTGCAATGAAGTGAACATGTTGTACTTGACAGCAAAATTTCAGAAACCAAACTGATGATCTAATTTGTGCTGCCTTTCAATCTATGTCAGCACCAGAACAGGTGCGAGTGGGCTTTTCTCATATTCCCCACTGGTGTGATATACTGTAACAGTGTTGGTGTTTCTTGCAACAGTGAAATGAGTGCCAATATTACATTTATCATCACAAATATGATGCTCATACTTTACCACCGAAATGAATCCAGTACGTAGCAACATCTTCTCATAATGGGAAGCAGTTATGTATTTTAACTTTTACTGGTTTTATTATTATGAAGCTTTAGACGTCTGTTTGATGCAGTCACCTTTTGTTTGGCTGTTAAGGGCGATTCCTGCTTTCTGCTGTTAAAAGCCAAACTGCAACAAAGTGTTTATTTACATCCTTTTACAATTAACTCCATATCACAGGTGAGAGATATAACCAATACACAGTATGTCATGATAAGGTCTGCTATGTCTTAGACATAATAAGATTAAAGTGCGCCTTTTTAAATGGTTATTTTTCAGTTTTAGGGTCCATCCACTTAACCTGCACAGATAAAGCTGTTTAATAAGTTGCTGTCTTCCAGTGTGTAGCATATCCAAAAATTGACTGTATTGTAAAAACCATTGTCCTGGTTCTTGACCTACTGTATGTTTACCATCTGGACATATCTAGTGAAAATGATAAAAATGTATATTGAAATCACTCTAAGCTGTTATGCACTGAAATTATCAAATTGTTTTTGGGGTAACATCAAGTTGTTGTCAGAAATCTGCATCTTTGAAGTGTCCTTGAACTTTGACCTATACATTCAGGCTGCACTGCACTCTGTATCCCCATAGAAAAACTTCACTGTGCACTAAAAGTGTTTGTTTGTGTGTGTGTGTCTAACAGTGATGAATTAGACAAGTTCATGGAGAGCCAGGGAGCAAGTGCTCCAGGGATCCTGACCCTGACCTCCAGTCTCAGTAAGCCCTTCATGAGGCTTGACAAGTACCCGACCCTGCTGCAGGAGCTGGAGAGACACGTGGAGGTACAGGAGCAAATATCTTAATATATACTGAAATAATGTATAATAAAACATTGAAAATAATACTGAAATGTATTCAAATCTGTACTGTACAGTGTCACTACAGTATACACAACTCTTAACCATTCAAATTTTGATTTGTTTGACCTGATTTACCTCCAATAATTAAAAGGACCACTAAAATCTGACAATTTTTAGAAATGGAAAGTTAAAAAGAAAGTGTCTTTCTCTTCCTGTCTCTGACTTCCTTTCTATATCACAGTATATCAAGTTATCACAATTTTTTTTCCCTTAAGATTTAGGGCACAACGGCTCGACTCTAAGTTGCTGTATTTGATTCGATGTGTTGTTTATTTCCACCACAGGAAGCCCACACAGACTACACTGACATTGTAAAGGCAACAGCAGCATTTAGGAGCCTAGTGGTAAGTGTGGAAATCCAGAGGGCTCTTCATTCTTAAACTATCCTTTAACCATGCAATCTTTGTTAATCTCCACCAGGGATTAGGCTTTTTGTCACTGCAGAACAAGCCTCAGTTAAACAACCTGTAAGCCTCTCATGTCAATTCTCAATTACTGGATCGTGCATCTGCTGGATTTCTTCTTTCTTCTTATTTCCCCGGCAAAATTGAAGACACTGTTTCGTGTCAAAGGTTAATATGTGGATGAAATAAATCTTTTTTTTTTTTTTTTTTTTTTTTTTTAAATGTATGCTTTTCACTCAGATGATGATAATTAACTGATTAAAGCATTCAAATTAATCCACAGTGTAACAAACTAATGACAGTGCAACGTAATATAGCGGTTCACAGTCAAGCACAGGTCTGGTGAGAGTTTAATGAAAGTGTCTTAGCTTTTGTGTCAGCTGCAGGTTGGGTGATAATGTTGTTCCTACAGTGGGTGTGAACTGAAATGCCATCTTAGAAGAGCTGGATTAGAAAACGAGCAACCGCAGTGTACTTGAGTGAACATTATTCTGAGGCACAATTTCCCCGGTACAGCTCAGAGTTCTGTGTAAGAATAAATGAGGTGACTCACACATGTTTCTTGAACAGGGCTGCGCAAGAAAGTAGGGAGAAAAAAAATCACACAACACTGACAATTGTAATTTGCAAGTCTCATTTGTGTGTGTGTGTGTGCATGCATGTGTTTTGAATGTGTGGTTGGGTGGGTAGACGCTAAGAAATGCTACCTACCTCTCTGTAGTGTTCTCTCTCCAGAACCTATGTTTTGTATAATGCGCAGTGGAAAATGGCAGATGTTGCATTGTCATTTTTCTTGCTTGAAGAGGGAGAACCCCTGCCTAGCACCTGAAAATATACTACTAAATGTTGCTCTTTAGACCTATGACAAAGAAGTAAAAAAAAAAAAAGAAAAGAAAAAGAAAATCATATAGACACTGGGGCGGCTGTGATTCAGGAGGTAGAGCGGGTTGTCTGCTAATCAGAAGCACACATACATTTTTTAAAGCCATATCCATAGTGGAAAGAAAATGCCCTCTTGCTCATTGTTCAGTAACGGATCATAATTACCTCTACCAGTAAGCAAACATTAATTTTGTGAGAGTAGATCTCACAAATTTTGACGTTATAAGCTTTTATTCTGAAACTCTTTAAATCCAGAAATCTGGAAATGGGTATGAATAGCAAAGATATTTATCCAAAGCAGCTCTGTATCTAACTGTTTCAGTGAGTTATTGCTTTGCTACCTTCATAGACTGTATATATTTATGTGTGTGTGTGTGTGTCTTCAGGCGCAGTGTCAGGAACTGCGGAAGCGCAAGAACCTGGAGCTCCAGATCTTGTCAGAACCAGTGCGGGGCTGGGAGGGAGACAGCATGAAGAGCCTCGGTCATGTAGCTTACATGTCCCAGGTCCACATGAAAAATGGGTCCAGTGAGGTGAGAGGCGTGTTCGATTTGTCTCAAGCTTTTTCCAGGATGTCCAGAAATAACTTCAGTTGTCACTTTGTTTCCTTCAAATTGTTAGGATTTGGCTGTCTTAGTGAAAGGTGTAAATTAGAGTCCCATGGGTTCCATTCAGTCAAAGAGGATAGATAAGCATCTTAGAGGGATTTACAGGATTTATTGGACTACTAAGCACAAAATTTGCCCTAGTGTGCACAGAGAAGTAATTATTGTAATGATTTCTGTCTGCTTCTTTTCTCATCCTCAAAATTCTTTGGTATAATTTAACTGGAGTCATTGTGACATTAAAATAAAAATAAAAAAATCATATCCATTTCTCAGTTCAGAATACTGGGTACCAGTCCTGCTGTATAACAAATACTACCAGTCAGACGTGCAATTGTCACAACTGCACAGTTAAATATTTACCCCACAATCCAGACATCTGCATTGACCCTCATTAATTTGAGAAAAATGCAATAAAATGTATGTTTTTAAGATAATCTCAGCAGAGGTAGCATGTTTTATATTGGGTCAATGCATTGCATATTTCGTTCTAGATTGAGAATGCATGTTGTTTGATGCAGGGCAAGCAGACCGGAAGTGTGAACCACACCATGTGGTCAAGTGCTCTAGATTTGTTTGATTAGTGAAAAGTCTCACTAGTACAAGTTAACCCAGCAGTGTGTTATTTAAAACACATGTGAAGCGTTCATCATTGTCTGAATGTGTCATAGGGTTTCCAGTGTCCATGAACTCTGTGTGTTTTAAAATCCATCCTCCCTTGATGCTAATTTGACATCTCCTTCAAGTGTCAAAACAGAAACCTATGTAGGCCAGACGCACACTATAAAGCCAACTCCTCTTTTTTGTGTGGTTGCTGTGTAGGGGTCGACATTGAGATGGTGGTTGGAAGAAAGCCCAACATATACATTTGGATTCACCCTCTTTTGATCACAGCCAACCACTTTCCAACCACCTCACCAATCTCCATAATCATTTCACAACTCTAAGTTCTTGTCTGCTTATCTTATTTTCCATTCATATAAAGAGCAACAGCTTTGCCAAACTGGTATCTATACCAGTGTCAGCTGTAATAGTGGTTTTGCATCAGTGCATGTAAGATAAACTGGCACCCATTTGTTTTATGATGAGAAACACGATGAACAGGTTCAGCTGCAGCCACCTTCCGTTTTGACATAGTTAGAAAACGACGCCTACTGAAGAAAGCTTTGGTTAACCAGCTAACCTGTTGCAGTATATGTTTGCATAAACTAATAGGTCACATTGCAACCAAATCTTTCTTGTTTCTCTCTTGCAGGAAAAAGAGGAGCGCTATTTAATGCTATTCCCTAATGTGTTGGTAATGCTTTCTGCCAGTCCCCGGATGAGTGGCTTTATTTATCAGGTGAGCTACATCGTATGTCCCCTACATACCTCCTTAATAAGATGGCAAACCCAAATTACAAAACATTTTCCTAGTTACCTCCAGTGGAATCTAGCCATGAACTGAATATTCTCCAAGTGTGTCTGTCACTGTCTCAGTGAAATGATTGTGAATGGAATATCATTTGCAGCATTCAAGCAATTGAAAAAAAAAAAAAGAGAAGATTTTTTATTTATTTAAATAATTACAAAAATATGTGCATGGATAAATTCCACTAAATGTTTAAGTGAGGATATCAGCTTTCATCTTTATGGGCACATAAGTGCATTTCATTTAATTGACTTCAGGTAATAAAATGTCACAGCAGCAAATCCTCTACATATGATACGGTGTCTTATTTCTTCTCTCTTTATTTGTTCTATTCAGGGAAGACTGCCGCTGACAGGCACCACAGTAACAAGACATGCAGAGGATGCGGACAGTGCCCACTATGCCTTTGACATCACAGGTTTGCATCTGAAGCTCTGGAGCTCTTTAGCTCAGTTGAGGATAGAGCAGTGATACAGTGTAATAAGATAACGGATCTTTAGCAGCAGTCGGAAACTTGCAAATTCTTATTCTCAATCTCAGCTAACCAATTTATATGACAGTGCTGTGAACATTTGTTTAGATTTCCACAAGCTGATGTAATTGTGGTTTTGGTATATCTAACTTTCACTTAAGGAATTGTGTGTGTGTGTGTGTGTTTGTGTGTGTGTGTGTGTATGTGTGTATGTGTTGCAGGAAGCATGATCGATCGTATTACAGTGTTATGCAGTAGTCCTCAGGAGTTGCAGGAATGGCTGGAGCACCTTCAGCCCTTTACCAAAGGAGGCAGCCCTGCAGGCACCATTTCAAAGGTTACACACAGAGTCTTTCACAAACACACACATCTAGTTTAGAGTCAAAACAGTACTAAAAGTGATCCATTCGCCCTGCTAAAGTGCGAACAACCTTTTGAACAAATTCTCACCCTGAGGTGACAAACATAACACTCATCTTACGCTGCACTCACAGTGTATAATTGTCACGCACTTGCTTTTCTTCTTCCTTTGACTGTCTCATGTAGACTGTAGAAGGAAAGCCACTGAGCATGGTCGGCACTCCTACTCACCTGTCCCACCTGGGCAGCCTGACTGCCATCAGTCGTGGCCCCCTGGAACCACCAAAGATCAGCAAGCCCTGGTCTCTCAGCTGCCTTCGCCCCGCGCCTCCCCTCAAACCCTCTGCCGCACTGGGCTACAAAGAGGTAGGAGGATGTTGTGCTGCACAAACAAACCTACACAAACTTAATATGCGTCTCTGGTAGGCAGTCATGCAGTCAGTCGTTTCTCATGAACTACAAGAAGTCCCCCTTCTCTACAAGCCCCCCTCAGTCCCCCTTTCTTTTTTTCCACCAAACGCACAAGCAACACAAGTAAAATTGACACACCCACCTTTAATCCATTAATTGGTGTAATATTGACGCCCATTAGGCAGTAAAAAATAAAAGATATAAGTACCCCAATTAAATGAGTAGAGATTACTGATCCAACCTGTGTGTGAGGAACATTATTATTCAATATCTAATGTTTTGGGTATTTTTCATCAAGACAACAAAACCTTAATCAAACACTCCCTAGTGACATTTGACATTTAACTTCAAATATGTGGTCACAGCCTCTCAAAACGTTGTTCTGTTCTGTAATGACAACAGGAAAACCCTCAGTGTTTGAACAGTGCGTGGGCCAGCTAGATAAAGTACATGGTGACTGTGAAAGGTGGCAGCAAAACATGATTAATATCAATATGTAGCGCAGTGTAGTCAATATGCAGTAGCTGGAATAGATTTGAACCGACCGGTGCGGGTTTGTCTGGAACATGGCGGGCTATGCTGTTGTTCTGAAGAGGTTTATTCCAGTAACAGCAGCGCAATCGCCAGGTCTGTCTGGCACTGGAGAACCACTGGTCATGAGCAACTTGTTTTGGGTGAATGTGACGATGTTCACACTCTGGTCCACGTGGGAGGCAGTAGCTTTCACATAATCAGCACTTTCAGCTTTTGCTTGTTATGGACTCTCACAGTCTAATAATGTGTTGAATATAAAGTGTATCTGCGTTCTCTGTGTGTTTTCACACTATATATACATATATACTTCTACAGGAGCTCATTCTTGTCCACAGTGAGAATAAAACAGCTAGCTGGGTCCTCTTCTCTGCCCTGCAGAGATTGCATGTATAGACCTCAGAATGCATAACCTTCTTGATGCCAATTTCTCCATAGCCCCACATATCTTTTTTTTATTTTTTTTTTTTATTTTTTTTTTTTACATAAAATAATCACACTACGCTGCACAGACAAAGAATAGGCGAATGGGGGGAGGTGTGAAAATGTTCACCATTAACTCTCTATCACATCCTTCTCTCATCGTATTTTTCATGCACATTTCCCCTTTTTCTCTCTTTCTCCATCTTGCCTTCTGTAGAGGATGTCTTATATCATGAAGGTAAGGTGTGTGTGCGTGTGTGTGTGTCTGTGTGTGTGTGTGTGGGTGTGGGTAAGGATGTGGGTTCAGGGGGTGGGATGGGGTTGCCTGTGCCTGTGTGTGTCTGTGTGTGTCTGTGTGTGTGTGTGTGTGTGTGTGTGTGTGTGTGTGTGTGTGTGTGTGTGTGTGCGCGTTTGCCCCAGTGTTGAGCAGGCATGCCATTGCTCTGTTTGCTTCACTCCTCCCTAGTTGTCATCTGTTGGTTTCCTGTTTCCTGTGGCTCTGCGTGTCTGCATTTATTTTCTCTCTCTCATTCCCTGTTGTGACTCAAAGTGTCACTCACACCAAAAAGCTTTTCTGATGCAAAAGTTGTAATTTCTACTAGGGCTGCTATTTTTGGAAATCAGTGCATTGAGTGCAAAGTGCAGACAAGTCTACTGTCATTCACCTCTGAATGTATTTGCACGTGTCACATTTGAATGATCAGCAGCCCAAATAAGCTGTCATAGTTTAGACTATGTCTCTTTTTCAGTTGGTTTCATGTTTCTGGCAAACTTGGTGGGAACTATGTTTTCCATGCATAATGGTTTACAGTTTTATCACAATGATATACATCCATCATTCACCTGGTGCCTTTAAACTAGGGCTGAACAATTCATCGAAATATTGAAATCGCAATATGGCAAAGTGCGATATCCAAATCACAGGAGCTGCAATTTTTTTGATAAAGGTAATATGTGTCATAACACACCACAGGTGAAGCACTGTGGTGCTACAGAGACGCTCTGGCCTACAAAGCATATTCTCCAGAGGAACAAGCATCTTCCTTTACGTTATGTACAAGCCCCAACACCCCAATAAATATCTCATCAATTTAATTTTTTTTTTTTCCAGCAATAATGAAATTCAAAAATGACTGCTCCATCTGAAATTATGACTCAAATCACAGCCGCAATATCTGCCCTAATAATTGTAATATGATTTTTGTTTACAAATCATTCAGCCCTACTTTAAACAAAACTCCAAACTCCTTGTGTCTGTGAGCATCTTTCTAATTTCGTCTGTTAGT